>NC_056732.1:1291069420-1291276920 GCF_019279795.1 Protopterus annectens
TAGTACTTAATAAATAAGCACCTATCCAGGCATTACTAAGGGCCGGCTCCCGGTGATTTCTCCTGTCTACCTGATGAATCTGGGCATCTTGGTGCAATGCAGCAATTGCCTCATGTACACAGATAACCCTCTCCTCCTACCACCCAAACACTACAACCTGTCAGAGATGCACTTGTATTGCCAAACTGGAAGCAAAGCTCTCTTCACCCAAGAATGGACTAGACAGTCAAGAGGAGAAGGTATCACTTGCACCACACCACACTCATCACATAGTCCCTCAAAACCTACACTACCAAAACACACACATAGAAACACAAAACACACACCTACATTTGTGGAGGCTCTCAATAAAAACCTGCCAAAGCATCAGGGACATCCAAAGCATAAACGCAAGCAAACTCCACTCCCCAACACAACCCAAATGACACATAGCCCACAAACTCAGTGTGCCACTGAACCACAGCCCATAAGGCATAACAACATACCCAACACTCTAGTCATAGGTGACTCTATAGTCAGGCACACTGATGTTCCACTCACTAAACTAAACAAGGAGAAAGTTACTGTGGGCTGCCTGACAGGTGCCAGGATCCGCCACATAACGCATGCACTCAGGTCACTCCACAATAAGTAGAAATATGCCACTGTCATTGTCCATGTTGGTGTGAATGACCTGAGACATACCTCCCTGGACTACATGAAGAGAGACATGGAGGAGCTCCCCGATCTTGTATTCCAGGCAGGTATGACCCTAACCCCGAGTAGCATCCTGCCATCACCCAGAAATATACCACAGTACAAGGACAAAATGATTGACTTCAACAATTGGCTAAGCTTCTGGTGTCATTCTAAGGGGATCCAGTATTTGTCTGCCTGGGACATGATCGACAGTCCACGATGCTTTGCCAGAGATGGCCTGCACCTGTCGCCCTTAGGATTCCGGATACTGGCCAAGGCTCTGGCCACCCCTATAGTGCCTTTTTTAGGCAAGGTTCAAATGACAAATTCACCACCGTAACAGGTACAAGCAAGCAAAATCTGAGGGTAATGCTACTCAATGCTAGAAGTCTAAATCTCAAAATGCACTCACTTGAGGCACTCATTAAAATGGAAAACATTGACATCTGTGCAGTGACGGAGACCTGGTTCAAAGCTCCAGAGAGCACCCCTTCATTACCAGGCTTCAATTCATACCACACCTTTCGGCCACCTAACCCAGAAAGAAGCACTAAAGGCAGAGGCGTGTCCATATTCATTAAGGATGTCCACACCTCCAGGCTAGTTGCACAGCTAATGCATCCGAGATTATCCAAGTTCAACTAACTCTGGGCAAGACCACAATCCAAATTGTAGCTTGCTACAGATGCCCCACCATGCCCCAGGATTCACACTCCTCATTTCTTGATACACTGGTAAGTAAGTATTAGGGTACAACCCAACACCCTAATAATGGCCGATTTCAACTACCCCACCATTAACTGGGAAAACTACTCATGTACCCACTCCTTTGCTCAACGTTTTCTAGAATTCATAAATTCCAATGCCTTGGATCAACTTATTCATACCCCCACCAGGGGCAGCAATATCCTAGACCTGGTCATTACCAACATGGGAAACCAGTGTTCCACACCAGAGGTCAATTCCTCGTTGGTCAGATCCGACCACAAGCTAATCAGCCTAGACATCCACATCCCACCCCCAGCCCCAATTAGGGAAACAATCGTAAAAAACTTCTCCAAAGCCAACTTCACACTTCTTAAGACAGAAGTGGCAAACTTCATGACACCCATGCAGACGGACAATAGAGGTATGCAATTACACGAGTGCATGGATCATGCTATCCCTAATAGAACCAAGATGTTATCCTCAAAAAAAAGGAAGCCAATCTGGTGGCCCTCTGCCATAAACAAACTCTACAACAGAAGAAAGAAACTGTTGCAAAAAAAGAGTAAAATCACATGACTGGAGGAACTCCCTGGTCAACCTCAGTAAGAAGCTGAGATCCCTCATAAAATCCTCCAAAGCTAGTTACGAAAACAAAATTGCCACTGACTCTAAAGACAACCACAAAGCATTCTATAGCTATGTCAAGAATCTAAATGGGAACACTCAGATCTGCTCTGAGTTACAGCACAATGGCACTAAATATACAGAACCAACGGATATTGCCAACATCCTAGCAGATAAGTTCAGTGCTAACTTTACCCCCCTCTCACCCCCTAGAAGGCCCAGCTCTATACCGGAAGAATGCAAAGTTCCTATAATCATGGCTGCACAGGTAAAAAACACACTCTCCAAAGCCAAGAACACAGCATCCATGGGACCTGACAATATCCCAGGCTGTGTTCTACACGAACTACAGAATGAACTGGCACCCTACCCAAGTACCATGTTCAATCACAGCCTCACCGCAGGCTTTGTACACACTGAATGGTGCACCACGACTGTTATCCCACTTCACAAAGGGGGAGCCACTACGGACCCTGGGAACTACCGTCCCATTAGCCTGGTCTGCAAGGCCATGGAACGTATCATTGTGGAACTCATAAACAAAGACATTGGTAATCTCCAAACTCTGGACCCTACCCAGTTTGGATTTGTAAAAGGCAGATCAAGTCTCCTAAACCTGATTGACTTCTTTGAAGCAGTCACCAAAGCCATAGAAGAGGGTAAAATGGTTCACACAGCTTATCTAGATCTCGCCAAGGCTTTCGACACCATCCCCCACTCTGGAATTATAGACAAGCTCACTAAACTAGGTATAAATCCCTATGTCACAAGATGGGTTGCCAACTGGCTCACGGACAGACTCCACACTGTGAAAGTAGCGGATTCCAAATCTGGCATCAGACCAGTGACAAGTGGAGTACCACAGGGTTCAGTCCTGGGTCCTCTCCTGTCTGGTATCTACTTCTCTGAAGTGCAGGCCAGCACAGAAGGTCTTTGGCCAACAAAGTTCAAACTAGGAGTCATAATCGAAACTCCTAATGATGTGGATAAACTACAAAAGGGCCTCACTGAGATAGATACCTGGTGTCAAAGCCATGGCCTGAAGCTCAATGCCAAAAAGTGTACTGTCATCCCCTTTGGCAAAAACTCTGTACCCATGAACTACCACATAGCTGGTAGTCTACTTAATGCTGAAAATGTGATAAGAGACCTTGGGACACAGGTGGACAGTAGTCTCTCCTTTGATAATCACATTGCCACAGTGGTCAAGAAATCCTTCTACGTGGCTCTTCTCATCACAAAAGGATTCTCCATCCAGAAAAAAAAAAAAAAAAAAAAAAAAAAGAGGTCATTGTTCCCCTCTACTCATCACTCATTAGACCCATTATAGAGTACAACGCCCCTTTTGGTATGTACCCCACAAGACATCTACAACAACTGGAAAGACCACAGAAATACCTCACAAAGAGGATTACTGGCCTCAACAGATGCCCTATGCAGACAGTCTCAAAAAACTACAGCTTTACTCCATCGCATATCGCCTACTCAGGGGCGATCTCTGCCTAACATACAAAGCTATGTCAAACCCAGAGCTGTTGGACATGCTCCACTTAAAGAAATCCCAATCCCTCCGAGCTACATGCTCTAGGGACCTAAACCTTGTCACCACAATAAACAGAACATGCTGGAGGGATAGATTCCTGTCCTAGAGACTTCCCATACTCTGGAACAGACTACCTATCTATGTCAAACAGAGCTCCTCATTAGCACTCCAAGGAAAATCTTGATGATTGGATGGGAAATGGGAAATTCATCCCGGGGATCACTTCTGTGGCTCTGCTCAACAGGGGCACAGGAAAATCATTTTCTTGGGTGGCGAAAGCCAGGGTACATTTTTTGGCTAAGCTTGTATGGGCCCTAGGGCCGATAGCCTAGTACCTACCTATGAAATCACAGATGATGCGTCACATAGTGGCACAGACTATGGTAATTTGAAAGCAAATCTAACTTAATTTGCAACTGATGTTAAAAGTGTTTATGGGTGGGAGTGCTGAAGAATGCATCAGACCCTTCAGCTGGTCTCACCCTAATGAGAATTATTCTCAGAAATATCATTATTATGATATTAATAATATTATTTAATGAGGATTAATCATTCTGAATTTAGGTAGTATCACAAACAGTTTCAAGAAAGATTAAAACTAAGCATTTTCTTTCTTTGGCACTAGGAACATCCTTAAATAAATCCAGTTCCCCACCTGAAAAGGAAGAACTGATTTCATCACTGCTTGGGACAGGATGGGATGAAGAACAGGTGGAAACAAACAAGTCTGATTTGCAGGATGAGGAATGGCCCCATGGAAAAGAGGAATTTCCTCCTCCTGCCATCTGTAATCCTGGTGAATGACTTTCAGAACCCATTAGTCTGAAACAATCTGTTGCCAAAACAGAAAAATGGAGATTCAGACTTTCTGGAAGAGCTAGATGGCCAGGGTAGAAGGGAGGTCACAAGGTCTCTTGAATAGTCACTCAGACATGTTGGACAGTTCTTGGTTTTGTTAGGTTTAAGACTTCTTTTTGGAACCACTTGCTATTTCTTTTTAAACGCCTGTTTACCTGAATTCTGTGGAGAGAGATTATTCTGTTTTTTGCCAAAACTGGATGAGGGGAAAGAAAATCCCATTAACAATTCAGAAAAGGAGGGGGGGAGGGCTGAAAAATCTTAGAGATTCCCTGGATCAGCTAGTCCCTTTCATCATGCTTTTTGATCACCTATGTAGCAGAGGGGTGAAACATAAAATCCCTATCCAAGGTAGAATTTAAAATCTCATTTTTTAAATTATCTGGGAGGTTATGAGAATACAGCCAAGCAAATTTCCTTAACACAGCACCAGTGACCATAGCCCTGGAAGAAGTATCAACAGAATCATACAGACTCTGCAAACAATGAGTGGTAACCTGTGCAATAGAAGATGCTAAGTTACTCAAAGTAGTTTTACATTTAATAGCATTTCTAGCGGAGAGCATTAACCACTCTACAGGACTGCCACATTATTACGCAGGGAACCTTAGCGGCAGGGTAGTCTTAAGAACTGGAAAGTGTTAACACAACTAGGAAAACTGCCATGTTGAGGCTTTCCATTCCCAGGGTGGATCTTCAGCTTCTCTTACAAAGACTTGATGTATTCATCGAGTTCTTCTTAAGGCAATTGTTATTAGACAGCCCAATCACTACCATTTACTTAAAGCACTTACGGCCGTCTAAATTTCTCTGGCTAGAAGAGGGGTGGATATTCCACTTAACTGATAGTCAATGCATCATACCAAACAAAATCATCTTAACTAAACCGGAGCCTCACTCCAATAACTATCCCCTACGTAACTCAATTAGGATCTCCTACATAATCCAGTATAGACTATGTCAAGAACATTATTGTACTACATACAAAGAAAAAAAGTTCTATACATCTCCAACTAATGGGTTACTCTTTTGAAAGATATCAAAGTATCCTTCCAAAATGGGACACTATCTGGCAAATGCATAAAATATGCTTTCATATCCCAAGTTCATACAACAGCAATTTTTGGTACTTGTGTATTATTGCAATCACATCATGAAAACAGCTTTATGAGAAAACCTGCTTATTATCGCAACCAGCAGACAAACGTCTTATCAGAAGTGTTTCATCATCCACTGTTTCAAGGTTGGTTACCACACTTCAAAATAGTAAAGTCACCCAACTCTGTTGTATTTTTAAAATTTGGAAATGTTATTGTGGAAAGTCAAAAACAGTAATGGTCCCAGCCTTTTCGGCATAATTAATGAATACATTGCTGGAGTGCTCTCATGTTACCACAAGATATCTAAACGAGTACAGTGATTGGGTGTGGTGGGGGGGGGGGGTGAGCAGGCAAAAATCTAAAAATACCTGAAATTCTTTACTGGCTGCAATCCTCTGGGATTTGCAGAAAAAAAAAACAAACACACTGTTTGGAGGAATGGACCAAAATATGAAGTAAAGTATACTTTACTACATACCAACAGTTGCAAGATAGAGCTCATTACAAGTAACACCATATCTTTATCACATATTTTACAATTTATTAAAACCAGTCAAACCTAAAAAAGATCTGTACCGCTTTACTGGACCACTAAACAGGAGTCACATGGCTCACCTTCGTTGATCAACAAATTCTAGAGAAAGATAGGGGATGGGGGTGGCAAACATCCCAAACCACAGGCAAGTTGTACATTTTAAATTTGTTTTAAAAAGAAAAGGTTTCCTATAGGTTGTATGCATTAATCTAAACTAAAAAGGCACTGAAGTTTTTCTCAAAGCAGTTTTCATGATGTGATTGCGATAATACGCAAGTACCCAATTTTTCTTACCTTGTAATGCTTACTTGCCCTCCCTCCCAAAAAAAAATGTGGCTCTGGGTATAATACTTCTGTGCAATGTATGAAGAGAAAATTCAAAGTATATGACTTAAAAAAAAATCTAACAGCAAGTTTAACAAAAGTATCAAAACATTAGGGAGAAACCCCAACAAAACAACATCTTTGAAATGCACAAGACCTAAATCTATCCTGAAGAACACACAAAATAATGTTAGGTTTCACCTCAGGGGAAGACTCTTCTTCTGTTACTGACGTAGATGGCAACCCCCTTCTACAGTCACCAACACCGAAAAGACCTAGTACTAGTCACCCTTTAGGGTTAGGTCCAGAAAAAGATGGGGGAGGAAACATAGGCAACGTAAACATTTTAGAGGGAATTCTCAAAATAATGGACAAATGTTGAATGAACATTATGTACACAATATATCTTCTGTGAAACTTTCTCAGACTCAAATTTCTATACTTAAAGGTCTTAGTTATGTTCCCGTTTTTTTTTGTGACTGAATTCTTTTGCATCTGATGTTATTTCTTTTTGCAGATGGAATCAAAGTGTATTCTGAGATTGATCAAATACCAGTGGTACAGAGGTCAAATGATTTAAATTTCAACAGTCCAAATTTATGACACCCATGTCCAGTCAGGTGTCCCTTTTCCAATCTGCTGTCCTCAAGGACCTATATTATTATAATTTCAATCCTATATTATTATAATTTCAATGGGCACGATATCTATTCAACACCAGAGAGATGATGGCAATCAGCTTTGGAAGATTTGAAAAATAATAAAAGATCTTGTCATATTATCAGCTGACAAAGGAGGAGCAGTAGTAGTTATGAAATGGGATAGCTACTATCAGGAAGCACAGAGACAGTTGGGGGATGCCAGGCACTATATGCCTATGCCTCTTGATCCAAGTAGTAAATTTTAAATTGAAACTAACCGGTTTTTAGTTCAGGCGCAACAGGAAGGTATCATTACTCAGTCAGATGTATACCATCTTACACTTAAGGATCCTAAACCACAATACATATATTTCTTACATAAAATACACAAGGATCCCTATTGTCCACCAGGAAGGCCAATTGTCTCAGGGAGGGGGAGATTAACAGAGGTCTTGTCTGAATTTCTTACTCTATCTAAAACCTCTCCCACCCAATTTCTGGGTATCGTCTCCAATACTCAGTTGGAACCAGGTTGGCTTCTCTGCACATTAGATGTGACTGCTTTATATACCAATATTCCGCAATGGGCAGGATTAATGGCCCTACAATACTGGTTAGATCCAAGTGCTTTGTATCCACCTGGTTTCAAACACTTTGTTAGTCTGTATGACTGAACATGTCCTTACAAAAAACATGTTTTACTTTCATGGACAACGCTAATGGATGTCACAGGGTATGGCAATGGGGGCATCTTTTGCCCCAATAGATGCAGATTTAGTCATGGCCTACCTGGGGACCGAATTGATCTACAATTCCAATTATAACATCTATTTGGATAAAACAGATATTTGGAGAAGATACCTGGAGGACTACTGGCTGGTATGGAAGGCGGATGTACCTTAGCTCTTGGAATTTGTGGAATATCTTAACCAAAACAAATGGGAAACTGAAATTAAAGGTAAATTTTGATCTCAAGCAAATTACCTTTCTGGATGTGACTATTACCAGAAATGAGGATAACACTCTGAGGACACAGATGTACAGGAAATATCCCCAGTACAATTTCTTACTTCATGCCAGTAGTCTACATCCGCCTCACGTGGTACGTAATATACCTAAATCTCAATTTTTGATAATCAAATGCATCTGTTCTGATAATGACGCTTTCCTTAAATACAAGTCGGATCTGGCTAACCGCTTTCATAATATGGGCTACCAAGCAGGCAATATTGCAATGGCTAGCAATTGGGCTTCTACGCAAGTCAGGGAAAATCTTTTGCAATACAAAAACAAGGACTGGACATCACAAGATCATGTTTTAAGAATTGTCACTACATATGGACGCAACACCAAACCTTTTCTGGACATCATTCAGAAACATTGGAACATTCTATTATCGGACCCAAGTCAGCATCTAAGATAGGCCACAGATGCTTTTTCTCCTTTAGACGGGGAAGAAATTTGGGCTCAATCTTGAGCCATTATAAACATATTTCTCAGGTTCTAGTTGGACACATAACACACACTTACGGGTGACAAATTGGGTGGTACTTACCCTTGTGGTCATTGCACACACTGTGTCAGGGTTTTCAAAATTAAGGAATTCACCAGTCCCAACACCAATAAAGTCTTTGACATGATTTTTTTTTGCTAACTGTGGTTCAGATTGGGTGGTCTATTTGGCCTCCTGTCACTGTTCAGCCTTTTATGTAGGTCAAACATCCAAACATCCAGACCATTACGGATTAGAATTTCTGAAAACACTAGTGACATTAGGAACCATAAACTTTCAAGTGCACTTTACAAACATACACTTAAGTACCCTTCTGCTTTGTTTCACTTTACAGTTATTTGTAAAGTTATAGGTGACAGATCCCAAAAAAGTGGATGGCATACTATTCTAGACAACAAAGAAAGAAAATGGATAATCAAATTGGGTGGTCTTTTTAGCCCTGGTTTGAATGAACATCTTTAAAAATGTTTTTGGTAATTGTTTATTATGAATCTGCTGTACATCTCTTTAACACGTTTCCAATGGGAACTCATTACATACTAAATTATTCAATTGGCATGTGCTATTTAAATGATTATTCTGATGTGTCTTTTATTTTGATTCATGCACTGAAGAAGGCTTACATAGCAGACACCAGTTTACTTATTTAATATATGGCATATTTTGTGCTGACTAATATATTTATTAAATTTATACTTTTTCGCAACCTCCACTAGTGCTGGCCCTTTATTCTGGTTTGGTTTTGCAGCATTTACATATTTACCATGGGTCCCCTTTATTGGCTTTTTAAGATATTATACCATGGAGACTCTGGCTTGCCCAGGGTCTTAAAAGTACAGGAAAAATGCAAGGTCACTTTTCTTAAAAGGATTTTTGGGAATAAATACAGTTATTGATTTGGTTGCATGTAAAACGATAAGTACAACTTTAATTCAATGGTCTACCTCTTGTTCAAATGAAAATGCTTTAGTACCATAGTTAGTAGTATTTTCTTTGTTTTTAGTATCCGTTTATATGAAGGTACCAAGACTTAAATGTAGGAGAACAGAAATGATTAATACCAAATCTCCAGAGAAATACAGTACAACACAATGAAACTACTGACTTAAGTAAATGTGGGCATATGTGTTATTTTACATTTGGTAATGGGATAGTCCAATTGGGTGAAATCCCTTTTTAGCACAGGCTCAGGGAGAAAAGTTCAAAAAAGTACACACACATATATAATGTACAAAATAAATACAATATTTTTATTCAATACATGTACAAAGAAACGCAGTCAAAGACATAAATAAATTGCAGTATGTTACAACATGGACTAAATATGAGTAGTGTAAGCAATAAACAAAAAAAGAATTATACAATAAATAAAGGTATAAAATTGTAGCAGCAATGATTACTTACAATCATCAAAACAAACTTACTTAAAAAGGTAAAACTTAAAGCCATTTCCTAAAGGTAACAAAAACTTTTATGTAGAAGTTTGCCACTGCTAGCAGAAATGCAGTACATATTAAAGCGCTCAGCATTTCTTTCCTGTTAGGGCCCCACTATTTTCTACCACCCATCAATCTGTTTCACACAAAAGCTAGTTAACCTACATTGCATTTGGGAGATTAATTTAAAATGACATTCTCAGAGACAGACTTTACAATAAACTCTACTGCGTTTTCAAATGCACTGCAAAGATAATGGAGTTTTATTGCACCAAACGCCACTCGCATTAGCCTGATGCAACATGCAATTTCCGTTACTTAACTGAGTCAGTGTGCCGATCTCAAATAACTCTCTATGTAAACATATTCTATGCCACAAAGAAGCTACACATGTATGGATCATCAGAAAGCATACAATTTAAAGAGGAGAAGCATCCATGAACTTTGCTACAAGATAAGAGCGGCACTCACCATTTCATATTTTACAATAAATAAATGTCACAACTGAAGAATGCAATAAGTCACACCTAGATAACATACACAAGAGACTGGTACATTCCTCAACATGATGCAGGATATAAAGTAACACGTTCTTTCATCATAAATTAAGCAAATGCTCCTGAGCATCAAGTGTCATCAGAAGCATGATCGTTTCAGTAAAGACCTTATATAAAAAAAAAAAAAGGCAACAGAAATCAGAGTAGCAAAAATTTGCCCAAGTTACATTTTAATAATGTCTCAACACTCTCTATAGCCTCTGCTCCATTGCTCAGTCTGAAAAGAACTTGCATTTTACCAAACATCCACTATTGCAAGGCATTTGTTAGAAAGCCTAGTCACTAATTTAGAAGCTATGAACTACCAAATTAAATTTATCTTCATTTTACTCTCCTTCAGTCCCACGCTTTATGCTTTCCTCTACTGCTTAACCTCAAGAAATATAGGCCTAGGGGGGGCGTGGCCAAGGATGAACACAGGATAGCAGCAGATTTCTTCAGCTCCACCAATTTCATTACATTGACAGGAATTAATTACTTCAAAAATTAATTTTTGAAGTAATTTTCTTTCTAAATAGGTTTGTTTTATATAGTTCTTGAACTATATCTAAAAAAGAAAGGAAATCTTAATAATATTCCTGTCAGAAATTACTTTGGAAATTTTCCTGTCAGTTTATCAGTCTGAAATGAGTTCCAGTAAGACAAATTCTCAAGACTCCAGCATCAAGAAAGAACTTCAGTCTCTGATAATTATAGTCCAGCAACTTACTGCTAAGATGGATACAATGGATACTAAAATAGACACTTTCATAGAAAAAACTACAAAACAAATAGACTTGTTACATATGGACCTGCAACAACAGAAGATCCAGATGACAGGCATAGAAGAAGCTGTGAATGACATGGAAAATAGAATACAAGAAGAGGAAATCAACATTGAGTTTCTGCTGAAACAAAATACACATTTACAAACAAAGCTGGATGACCTGGAAAATAGATCTAGGTGCAATAACATTAGGATTTTTGGACTGCCAGAAAATATTGAAGGTAACAATATTACTTCTTTTTTAACAACATGGCTCGGCTCCCTAAAACTTTAGATTTACCAGAAGCATTCTCTTTTGGTATCGAAAGAGCACATAGATCTATAGCTAATACTAACTCTAACAAAAACTATCCTAGATCAGTTATAGTTAGATTTCTATCATCTTTTGATAAAGAGATGGTTCTTAAATCTGCTTGGGCTAAAGCTCCTGTTAAGATTAATGAAACAACTGTGCGTTTTGACAATGACTATTCTTCTATGGTATTAGCTAAAAGAAAAGTTTTTCTGCCACTAATAAGGGAGCTTAAAAAAGCACAGTTTAAAACATACCTTCTGTTTCCTGCCAAGCTTAAACTCTTCCTTCCTGATGGTCCTAAAATTTTTGATGACTTAGACTCTGCTTTACTGTTTATCAAAAAAAATAAGATTTTGGAAAAATAGAAGAAATGGAATGGGCTAGTCCTTCGTTAAAGAGACTGGCAACTGAAACTTCGTGGAAGACTTCAGAGAAGAAGAAGAGACTAAAAAACAAATGATTTGTACTATGTTTTTTTTTTCTCTCTCATCATTTTATTTTATTATTAATCTTTTTAAATATAGTTCCTGCATTTCCAAGAAGCAACAAATATTTTGAAAAAGATTTAATCAAAGTTATTCTCTGTGTGCAAAGAAATGTTTTGTTTCATAACTAGTCAAAATATCTGGAGATTTTATGGCAAGCTGTGATTTAACTTGTTTCTCTTTCTGAAGAGGAAAAATAAGGTCAGTAATTCGATACATTTTTTTTTTCCTTTAAAAGTTTATATGTTCTTCAAATGCTATTCCTAATTATACTTTCTTGATTACACTGCTTATGCTTGTTTGTAATTAATCTGTCATGCTTTAACCAATAATAATTAGAACTAAATAATAGTAAATAATATGTTTTATTTTTAACTCTATTAATATAAACAGTAAGTAACATTCTATTGTATATGCTTCTTATAGCTTTCTCTTACATTTTTTTTTATTTCTGCCTTACACCCTTTTACTTTCTACTCTCTTTTCTTTTCTTTATTAATATATAGAAATGCTTTTGATCATATAGACACAGTAAATAATAAGATTTGCATAGGAGTTGAGTTGGGACAAAAATGTTGAGTTTTGTTACTTATTAATAATTTGGGCTTGATTTCACTTACATAGAGTCTGTAATAACCTGTAGAATGCATTGTGAAGGTTTTGTCATGTTTAGATGCATTTACACTGCTAAATGAATGTTTGTCACTAGTTTTTAATAAGTTTCCCGCCAAAATGTTGAGAGACAATCTGGGATGTGGGTTGTCTCATGCACAGTGTCCATGAGCTACTTCAAAAGCTTCAACTCTCAGAATTCTCACAGAGAAGCTGAAAGCAGCTAGTATCACCTTTGACCTAGATATCAAACTGACACATCACAGATACAGGAATGACACTACCTAATTATACTTTCTTGATTACACTGCTTATGCTTGTTTGTAAATAATCTGTCATGCTTTAACTAATAATAATTAGAACTAAATAATAGTAAATAATATGTTTTATTTTTAACTCTATTAATATAAACAGTTAGTAATATTCTATTGTATATACTTCTTATAGCTTTCTCTTACATTTTTTTTTATTTCTGCCTTACACCCTTTTACTTTCTACTCTCTTTTTCTTTTCTTTATTAATATATAGAAATATTTTTGATCATATAGACACAGTAAATAATAAGATTCACATAGGAGAAAATGTTGAGTTTTGTTACTTATTAATAATTTTGGGCTTGATTTCACTTACATAGAGTCTGTAATAACCTGTAGAATGCATTGTGAAGGTTTTGTCATGTTTGGATGCATTTACACTGCTAAATGAATGTTTGTCACTAGTTTTTAATAAGTTTCCCGCCAAAATGTTGAGAGAGACAATCTGGGATGTCTCATGCACAGTGTCCATGAGCTACTTCAAAAGCTTCAAATCTCAGAATTCTCACAGAGAAGCTGAAAGCAGCTGGTCTCACCTTTGACCTAGATATCACACTGACACATCACAGATACAGGAATAGCAGATTAATAATATGTGTTAAAAACCTATGTCCCAAACATATACATTACTATAACTCATTTAATTCATCTGATTGACAAGCATAAATAATTTTATAACTCTATACTGGAAGAAATTGTCATGTGATATATTTTAAAGCAGTAGTATAGCATGTTTGTAAAATCTGGTTACTAAAATGTGTTTGCTGTGCATTATTTTGTATAAAGCAGACAGATTTATTGAAGGGACAGCAATGTAAGATGGTGCGCAGTAAAGATACAACTCAGTGAGATCATATATATATATATATATATATATATATATATATATATGTGTGTGTGTGTGTATGTGTGTGTGTGTGTGTGTGCGTGTATGCATGTGTATATATTTATATATATATGTATATGTGTGTGTGTGCGTGTATGCATGTGTATATATTTATATATATATGTATATGTGTGTGTATATATATATATATATATATATATATATATATATATATATATATATATATGTGTGTGTGTGTGTATGTAGATATGTATATAAATGTTTCTGAGAATCTGCTTAACTATGAAGTATGATTTATAACAATTTCTATGAATACAATATTTTATTCTATTGGCAATAATGAGTTTGAGTAAATGCTCATATACAAGCAATTCAAGGTTTTTTTTGGAAGCTGTTAACTGTATTTACATGACAGAAAATAGATGCATCCTAATATATGTAATGTCTGAATCATATTAGCCAAAGTTTTTGATTTAAATGAATGTTAGAACTTATTTTTCTCTCCTCTTGATTTCTAACATCAAGATTATTTGCAACGCTATTTGCATACAAGTGTTTTATATTACATGGATGTATATAGTAGTATGAACAGTTTTTAAAAAAAAAAAAAAAAGGTTTATTTTAGTTTATATGATGCTGTTTTACCAAATGTGTAGTCTTGTCTTGCTAGATAATTGAATTGAAAACTGTTAACTTCAGTTAAATATAACTAGTATTAAATTGATAAGGTGGTAGCTGACGTACTGCTGCTTAGGGTAGGGGGTTAACTTGAGTGGTAAATACTACTCTAAGTTGGAGTTTACAACTCCAGGCTGGATGCAAGGTTTAATCCTTACATTATTTTCACTTGTTCATTGTTATTTGTATATAGTTTTGACATCCACAATATATTTTGTACATTCATTGTCACTACAAACAAAATTGAATCCTATATGAAATCCCATAAGAGATTCAATAAATACAGCTATATTTAAAGGTACACCTAAAGGAGGAGATGTAACATTACTTATCTTGTTATTTGTTATTTTGATCATAAGATTCTTAAGTTTTAAAAATGCCAAATGACATCTTTAAAAGGAATTTCTTTAAACATTAATGGATTGAATAATCCATGTAAAAGGGCAAGCCTAATAAGATACATTAATTTACATAAGGCCAACTTAGTCTTCCTACAAGAAACCCATCTATTGAAAAAAGATATTGATAAACTAGCCACAAACAAATATACAGTATTGGTTAGTTCAGAGCACATTCAGAAAAAAAGAGGAGTGGCTATTTTATGGAATAAAAGTATGCCCATTCCTAAAACCATTAAGTCTTATCAGGATGACAAAGGAATGTTTTGTATGGTTACAATACAAATTAATGGGAAGACTTGCACTTTAATTAATGTATATTGGATACCTGGAATTGGTATTAATACAGTGAAACATCATCTTGATAAGATCATATCATTCTCTATAGGAGATATTATTTTAGCTGGTGACTTTAATTGTATACTACATGAAAGTGATACTACCACTATAGGAAAGAGAAGAATTACATCTAATGCAAAACATTTAAAGGATTTTGCTAATTCTTATCATTTGAATGATATTAATAATCAGATAGAATCTAACAGATACAAAACTTATTCAAAAATAGATAGGGTCTTTATTTCTAACCAGATGGTAACAGATTTAATTCATTCCAAAATCATTTCATGTCCTATATCTGATCATAATTCAATTGTTTTTGAATTCATGATAAAAAATACTCATAATGTTCAGATCAAAAGGATACCAGCATACTTAACTCAACTAAAAGACTATAAAGAATATATACTTTCAGAACTAAAACATTTTTTAGACATAAATAACACTCCTGAAGTCTCCATTGTTTATGTTTGGGATGCCTTAAAATCATATCTATATGGACAAAGTATCAGATGGTATAATAATAAAAGGAAATCTTGGGATAAGGAATTGTTAGATATTCAAAGTAAATTAGACTCTTATAAACATAATAATAAAGAAAATATTATGGACAAGAAAGTTATTGAAGAAATAAACAAACTAAATGAGAAATACAAAGAAATTTTAACTCAAAGTTAAAATAACTTTAGAGAATACAAGTTTTGTCTTATTCAATAAGTCCCAAATACTTACATAGACTTAAAAATAAAACAAAAGGTTGAATAAACAAAACCATATCAAAGAAATCTTTTCTCTAAGGAAAAAGAAGAATGTTTCTAGTATACCAGAAATACTAGATGAATTTAGAAATCACTTTCACAAAATTAACCATAATAATATTAACATGGAACCTAAAGATAAAATAAAGGAGTTTATAACCACAAATATGAATAAAAAGCTTAATAAACAACAGATTAAACTATTGGACAAGAGTATTTCATATACAGAAGTTATTACACAAATAAATAAGCTTAAATCAAACAAAGCACCGGGTAATGATGGTATTATACCAGAGATATATAAAATCCTTTCTAAAAATACATATTCATTAATACATAAGGTTTTTATTTTGGCCCAAACTGAGTTAATAACCCCCATCTTGGCAATATACATTTATTTCGCCAATTTTAAAACCTAATAAAGATCCAACTAGATGTTCTTCATATCGGCCCATCTCATTACTTAATGTTGATTATAAAATGTTTATGAATATCTTTGCTGATAGATTGAAGACAATCATTCCCGGCATTATAGATATAGATCAGACAGGCTTCATTGTAAATAGAAATACTTTTGATAATATAAGAAGAACTTTAACATTAATAGATTTTGCAAATAGGAAAAAGAAAGATTTAACACTTATTAGTCTTGATATAAGTTCAGCATTTGATTCAGTAAGTTGGGACCATCTGTTTACCTTAATGAAGTGCACAAACTTCTCGGAGGCATTTGTAAATCTAATTGAACATTTATACAAAGGAACGTTGGCTTATATTAAGGTAGGAACATATGTTTCACAAAAAATACCCATTCTTAAAGGTACAAAACAAGGATGTCCACTTTCTCCACTATTATTCACTTTAGTAATGGAGCATTGGGCTAATTTGATCAGAAACAGTACTGACATAGAGGGTTTTGAAATAGATGAAAATACAACATCCAAAATTCAACTTTTTGCAGATGATGTTCTAATTATATCAGCAGGATCTAATTCTTCTATACAGTCTCTATTTGATAACATGATGAATTTTAAAAGTATTTCTGGTTTAATATTCAATGAAGAAAAACTAAAATACTACCTATATATACGAAAAAATATTCTCATTAGTGATTTTACTAAATATGTACCCAATTCAGGTCAGATAACTTATTTAGGTATAATACTATCTAAAGATATTAAATCTATTATATATAATAATTATAATACCTGTTTTCTTAATATACAAAATCTTTTTAATACCTGGAATAATATGTTTTTTACTATGGAGGAGAGACTTACAATTATTAAAATGATAATATTCCCCAAGATTTTATACTTAATACAATCAATAATACTTCCACCTATAAAATAATTATCAAGAAACTGAACACACTAATGTTAAATTTCTTATGGGCACCTAATAGACCTAGGATTGCATTAAAGAAACATACTAATAGCTGGTCTCAAGGGGTATTTCTTTTCCAGACTTTAATTTATATACTATCTCTTCTATTGTAAAAGTTATTACTTTATTAATAGATCAGTCATATGTCACAAAATGGAAAGATTATTGGGAGCTAATTAGTATACACTTCATGAAAATCTCCTTAACACATAAAAATATGATTGTAAATAACTCCATGTTATGGTTACTAAAGGAATTTTGTACTTCACCTATTACACCTAAACATATGGTTTGTTACCCATTAAATATTATTATTAGTTATCGTAACTTTATATTCATGCACCCTAAGTATAGGGAATGGAATTTTATTGTATTTCCTATAATGTATACTCAGGGTATGCTTTTGTCATCTACTTCTGAAGGAACTCATTTAGCTATAGATAATGATCTAAAGTACTGGTATCAGTTGATATCTGATAATAAAGTTAAAATCTAGATTTCTTAAAACAAGAATTTGATCTAAGAGAAACTTGCTGGTTAGAGGTTCAGACCTTTAGACAACATCTCATTAATAAAATAGATTTAATGTCTATAACTGTTAAAGAATCTATTCCAACACTGATTGATTACTTGATATTAAATTTACAACATAAAGTTTCTGATAAAGGTAAACTTTCATACATACATAAAGTTATCAGACAAGAAACTTTTTACAGTGTAGATCCATACTGGAATTATTTCACTTCTATTAATGGGGACCCACCAAATCAACAAGATAAACAATATATATTGGAATCTGCTTATAGAACTACGTCTTCCATTGTCTGGAGACTTTATACATGGAAATTTTTACATAGATCTTTTTATACACCTTTGATGATGAATAAAATAAATAATAAAGATAATCTATGTAAGAGATGTAATGTAGAAATTAATGCTAACTGGGCTCATATGTTTTATGACTGTATAAAATTGAAAGAATACTGGAAGTCAATTAATGAATTTTGCAGGCTCTTTTACAGATAATTTCATTGTTTCTAAATCTCTTATATTATTCAACACACCTGTACCTCAAAGTGTTAAAAAGGTTAAGCTTCCCTTGTTATGGTCTATTCTAGCAGTGGCTAGGAAAATAATAACTAGAAATTGGATTTCAGATACACCTCCTTCGTTCAATGAATTTAAAAATGTTATGAATATAGTGTGCCATATGGAAATAAACACAATTAGGACTAGAACAAACAGAAAAACATCTTATTTTATTGTATGGGATAATTTACAAAATTTGTTAAAAAAATTTTAATTTCAATAGCATGGTATTTTAGTTTAATTAATTGATCTGATTGTAGTGGATGTCTTTGTAAATACTTTAGTTGTTTTGTTGAATATTATAATAATACCTATTTTTAATTACTTGTATAAAATTGTTATGATATTTCTCTTATATGTTAAAACAATAAACCTGTTTTGAAAAAAAAGAAATATAGGCCTATAAATAAAACTTGAATTCAATTATTATTTTATAAAAACACACTAAGTACTATTTTTATCAATAATCCACAACCGTATGTGGGTATCACAGGATTTATCTACATTTGGCGTGGTTTGATCACAAGGGCAAAGCTTGGTGGATCCCTTACCTGTTTACGCTGACGGTAAGCTGCCACTTCCTTTACATTCTCCTTGCCCAAGTCCACAGATAGTAATTACGACAGGCTATTCTGCTTTGAAAACAGTTTACGATTTATTTAGCACAACTATATAACTGGCTTGCTCCACAGATCCTAAATACAGCATATAAATATACGTACACTGTAGTGTCGTCAAATCAGTAGTTTTTGGGAGGTAGGAGAAACTTGGAATACACAGAGAAAACTCATGCAGACTTGGAAAGAACATTCAAACTCCACATAGATGGTGACTAGAAGGAAGTCAGGGCTGAACTCCAAACTCTAGAACGGTGAGGGAGATCTTTCCACCAAGCCACTGTATTACCCATTGTTTATAACATGAATGAAATGCGTGTAGGAAAATTTTAAAATATTATTATGAACAATTTTAATAAATACTCCCACCAGGCTACATTTTTCTTAAGACTAGACCAACTTCCCAAAAGAACAGGTGACTTTGCAGTTAAATTTTCAAATGATCTGCAGCAAAGTCTCTATACCAAGACTAACACTCCTCCTTTTCTTAACACTGAAATACTGGCAACAGCCTTACAAACCAATGGTCATAAAAAACTTTAACAGCTCTTAATATACCCTGCAACTGCACAACCAACTCATCCACAATGAAACCTACACTTTAATGTGTTTTGGCTACTTATGAAACCATTATACTAGAGGATATTAATTTAAACTGGACTATCATACTCAGTGGCAACTGGTGACTTCAAATCAAAGGGGGGCTACAGGAGGCAGCTGAATGGGTGGGGCCAACAGGAAGGGGTGTGGCCAACTACAAAGGGGTAAAGCTATGCTAAAAAAACTGGGACTTTAATTAAATACGCTGCCCTGGGTGACAAACCTTCATTTTGAGAGTTCAATCAAGACAAAATGAATTGTAGAAGAAAAAACAATATTTCAATGCATTGGCTACATGACAGCTTACTTAATATCTAAATTAAAACAAAAAAGGTTGTGAGGCATGATAAAAATAAATTACTTTTTAAATACATTACTGGAATGCCAGTCAAAATCAAGTATAAAAAACAAGCAACACTCAACTCAAACCACTTCTTGCACTGCAGTATTATAATTTATATTTTGCTTTATAAAAGTACCAAGTAACATGCTGAAAGTAGCATCTGTGATACCCCCACTTGTAAAAATGTTTCTTACCCAAAAAAAAAAGGCCTGCTGCCTGACAACTATCTACTTGTTTCATGGGGAAAACATGATCAAAGTAAAAAATGAACAGTAAACAAGAAACAAGCTCAAGGTAAATTGCTTAAAAGGATTACTACACAGGTTATGGACCACACGATAGATTGGCATTCTGTTTAATTTACAGGTAAAACCTACAAAGATGACCGCAAGTCTCCAACACATGTAATGAGCTTCTGAAAATACTGTAATCCTGTCCTTTATTACAAATACTGTCATATGCATTTCAATACCTAAAGCTTATATGCCATCTAGTGATGTAAATATTCTCTGCATGGCAACAACAAAAAGGCTTTCAACGTTGATAATTCTTTAACAGTATGCTTATTAAAAGTTTACTTGCATCTTACAGTCTCAGACCAGCTTACCTGATGGTAATTAAAAGCATTGCTACTTGAACACAGAAAACCAGAACACACTGCAAAATCAAGGACAGGATGAAAAGCCACTGTAGTACTTGTGTCTACCTTGGATGGGGGGGTGGGTACTCTGCACACTTATACTGCATAACTTCTCCTTGCCTTCCTTGGACACATCCAGAGTCAGTACGTGGGGGAGTGGGGTGCAAGTAGCACGTCACAATTTAAGCTGTCTTTGGCTAATGGTGATGGCCCTAACACATTTGTCAAACCTCTCGGCCTCAGAGCAAGAAATCTGGACAAAGCCATAAACAAAAGTGGGACAAAGGCCCAAAAATAAGGACAAATTTTAAAATATTGCTCTTTTAAACTTAGAAAGATAATAGAATAGTAAGGTCTTGCATTAATATGAGTTTTCAGAAGGGTATGAAATCTGGAACTCAAATGTCTGTCATTATTTTCTAACTTCAGTCTTCAATGATTTGTCACTAATTTGCCAGAAAACCACAATTTATGAAAAATGGACCCAAAATGTGACGTAAAAATATAAAATAGCCACACAATACAGCTGGGAACCTGTCAAAGAAGGGACACTGACAAAATAAGAGAATCTACACGCATTTCTGAAATTAAAAGAAATCTATAACTCTGATCATTACAATTATTTATTAAATTGTAAACCATCCACATTTTCGTCCAAATTTGCCATTTTGTGGAGGGATTATTAGGGGGAGAGCAACATTTTCAGCCAAAATTGGGGACAGTTGAGAAGTTTGGATATACTTAATTCTATACAGCGATTTATTTGTGCGTACCTCTCAACCTCTTAACACAGGAAATCTGGGCAAGGCCAAATATATTGGGGGAACATACAAACAGTACTAAAAATTGCTCTTGTATAAACTTAGACTGTTGACAGAATAATAGGTCTTGCTTTAGCATGCATTTTTCTGAAGAAGTCTGAAACTCAATGTCTGTCATTATTTAGTGACTTCATTCCTAAATGATTTTGTCAGGAAACCACAAATTTTATGAGGAACAAACCAAAAATAAGAAGCAAAAATCTATTCATTCTGAAAAATCTGATCAGTTAAAAGGTATAGCTCAGCCGGGGCTGTCTGGGTTTGCCACCCCCCCTCACAAAATCATGGTCGAATGGGGCCTCCCCCCTGCAGCTATTCCAATGTGCCATTACTTGGCTATTTCACCCCATTTACCATAAACACTGTAATGTGCATATTGGTTTACTTCTAAGATGATTTGGATTTCAAAGTTTTATTTTACATTTTACAGCACAAACACTAATAGACATCAGCTAAACAAAGCAATGCAGTCTCACAATGAAAATAGACAGCATTAAAACTTCTCTGCCCTTGAAACTCACATTCATTGAAACCCACGTTCAAAGAAAATACATCTGGCCAGTGGCGGATAAAGATTAAGTCTGGACCGTTTTCAAATCATAGGCCCCTTGCACAGGCCTTGCACAGGAAACATACATGTGTTCTTTGATGCAATTTAATACAGTCAGGAAGGTGTATTAAATTATATTCCTTGTATAATACAGTACAGTTGTTAGAGGGGGGTTTTAAATTTATTGTTTTGAACATTTTTCCAGTAAACAATAAAACAAAATGCATCCATCAATAATGACAAAACTGCCCAGTTCAGAACATTTCCATCATAAAAGTCTACTCAAACTTCTACAATCCACCAGTATCAGTAAATATGCACAATCTCTGCAGAAGTAAAAGTCATCTAAATAATTCCACATTAAAGAGATCTGTAACTAATGAAGACATTGCTGCTGGCAAACAACTTTATATTTCATTGTTTCATCTACAAATAAAGTGCCAGTTTCCCTTGAGGAATAAACTGCCTCAGTTACATTAAAAAAATGATAAGCTAGTAATAACTGTCAAACTGATAACAGGTTCATCATTACTAGGTATCTCCACCAAAGAGGACATTTTCAGGACTGCAGCATCCACCCCCTTTAAAAGTACAACACAGTACAGTATCAGCAATGCATCTACATACTGTGAGAGTAGAACCCGCAGCCTTCGGCATCAAAAGCAAGTACAAGTACACTACCTGTTGTGCTATTAACAATGCAAGCAGGCTCAAAATAAGCAGCAATAAACTTCTCTTCAAACTCTCAACTCCTTGTAAAATCCACTAGACACTGTAGCTTTCAACTTTGAAGCCCAATAAATAAAAACTAGGGACACATTTTAAACATTGTTTATATAACCTTGGAAAGTTGCTAGAATAAAATGCACTTCATTGACAAGTCTTGAACTCAGGACCCTGTGCACTATAGTCAGAGCAACATACCACTATGCCAAATCAGTTGTTTCTTGAAAGACACGTGGACTGAAACTTAAATGGCTTTAATTTAGTGAATTCAGTTCTTACCATAGATCTCAACCTCTTCACACAAAACACCTAGACAAAGCCAATAATGAGGGAATACAGCCCCCAAACATTCAGTAAATTAAGTTCTCACCATAGGTCTCAATACATGGACAAAGCCAATAATGGGGGAATACAGCCCCAAAAATTAGAGACACATTTCAAATATTGATCTTATAAAAAGAAAAAAATGCTAGAATAAAGCAAAGAAATCCACATGACCACCGTGGCTAAAACAGGTTTATTTAGACAAGCACTTGCTGGAATAAAATGTTTTGTGTTACCATGTACTTTCTGAAGAATATTAAGTCTGAAGATCAAATGCCTGTCATTATTTAGTGAATTCAAAATCCAACAGGAAAACCACAGATTTTATGAACAAAAATGAGGCAAAAATTTCACAAGTGGTGGTGGGTAGGGAATTCAAGCTCTTTCTACCTGCTTTCAAGGTACAGGGTTTGAGTCTAGCCACCAGGTATATTTAACTGGGGCATCACACACACACACACACACACACACACACACACACACACACACACACACACACACACACACACACACACACACTCATAAGATCCCCAGTTACAAAGCCATCCATCTGATGAGTTGTCCAGTTACAAAGCTGTCCATCAGCACAAGAAAGAAACAGATTGGTTTCCTGCAAAAGGTCTAAAAGCACAATACATACACCAGCCCTGCTTCAAAAAGTCATCCATCAGCACTAGAAAGCCCATGAGAGCAAAGTCCCGTCCTTCCCACAAGAGCAAGCTGCTACCCAGCCTGCCAATGTTGCAGTCCGATCCCCTTTCAGTCTATGCAGTTGTAATTGCATAGACTTCTGGGATTTCTGCTGTTGCATGCTATCTTCCTAATCCAGACTGTCTCACGAGCTGTCTTTTTAATCAAGACCGTCTCACCAGCAGTCCAGGTTTCCAGATTCAGTGCACATGCTCTGCACTGGTTCAACAGCAGTCTATACATCATGAACGCACTGTGCGCATGTGCAAAGTTGTAGTGTGGATATTGGGAACGCCATATGCGCGAAGTTCTGGGACTTGCGTTTGCTGATTTATCTATTTTTTCAGTCCTGCAGCCCAACAGCACGAGCCGCCCCTGAAATACGATTTGTCCTACACATCCAACCAGAACACCTCTTCCTCCTACTGTCACCTTTATAACTTCATCAAGCTAAATCAAAGCCCCTTACTAGGTTCATAAAGCAGTGTTACAGAAACATCTCTAGACTGAATCTTAACCCAGAAAATAAAGCCAAATCTGGGACTCTATGAAATTTTCTTAGTTACCACCATGCCCATATGCCATCAGCACACACCCTAAATCCTCCACTCAACTTTATTAGAAATTTATCTAAATTTACAAAGATACTGTTAATTCTTTCAAGCTCTACAATTGGAGCATATTTAAAATGACACCATGCAATGTTTCTGTTTGAATACTGAATGTTTCAAATCACACCATAAACCAACAAGCCCCACTCAGAAAAAAAGTCAGATCTAATCTAATTATGTCCCTTGGCTAACACTCACAAAATGAGATGCAAGGGTAAAGAACTGAGTGCCTGGCAGTCTAACAAAACTCTGCATACTGCCAATCCTATCACCACCTATGGAATATAACAAAAGCCAAGGACACACCACCAACAAAAAAGCTACTTTGCTAATTGTCTGGACCTATATTACAAGACTACAAAATAGTTCTGGTCAACTGTTACTTGGCTAATGAAGCCAAAGAAGTCTGCCCACCTGACCCTCTATGCAAAGAAAGCAACTTCAACACAGCCTATATCTTTTAACAGTGATTTCATCAGTGCAGCCACAACACTAGTTTAAGAGCTGTCCAATTTAGTCCCACCAACCAAATCTAAACCTACCAACAACTCTTAATGCCTTTACTCCCTAGCCAGTACCCCAGCTCCATACATCTCACTAAACTAAAATTAATCTCCCTAGCCCCAGACAAACTCTGTACAGAATACCTCAGTCTAGATGCAATGTCATTGCCTACCCAATCTCTAATCTTATGAGATTTAAATGAGAAATCCCCGTTCTTTACCTCATGGATTTAAACTTTTTACAGATGCCTGACCTGCCCCCATCTTCAGACCCACTGCAAAATGTTCTCTCTTTTTTCGAAGATCCTAGAGAAATGCATCCACTTTCAACTACTAGCCTATATAACAGTCTCCTCTCCTCATCCTAACGTGAATTTCACCCCTCCCTCAAAATCATGGACTGAAACAATGCCAAAAAATGCATTACTGCATCCTTCAGGAAGTCACCTACCCCAGGGAACTACCATATTGGCAATGCACCCTTAAGAGTTAATCCAGTTGTTCAGGATTTGGGAACTTATGAGGACAGTGACCTAACTTTTGAAACATGTATCCATTGTTACATGACAAAATGTTCCCATACTGCACAGCTTATATGCAAAGAGATTATGTCTGGAACTAGGTATGTCATTGTCCCACTATACTCAGCACATATTTGGCCAATTATGGAGTATAACGCTACCTTTGGCAAGTACCTGTCCAAACACATGCAACTGAAATGCCCAAAGTGATAACTTACTACATTCCTACATTGGCAATTCAAAGTCCTGTCACTATACTCTGTATCCTACAGACTGCTAAGAAGTGACCTGTGTCTGGCACACAAGGCATTCTCCAAGCAATACTGATGGATTCATTGTACTTCAACAAGTCAAATGGCATCAGAAATACTCAAATCTGAGGATATAAAGCTTTCCCACAACATCAACAGAACAGTTTAGAAGGCCAGGTTCATCTTAGAGGATACAGCTGCTTTGGAAGAGACTGCCCATCCACATAAAACAATTCTCATCCCTGTCCATATACAAGTACAGATTGGATCTGTGGATGGGAAACAGAAAATTTACCACAGGTCTGGCCCCTGCACTACTAAAGGGCAGAGGCATTACCCAGAATGCTTTACCCCATGCATGAGTTCCCTCAAATTATCTACTGTATGATCTTAGTTATTATCACTAGGGGGAATATATACAATTATTGACTATGGGATGGTTCAAGCACCAAAAGGGAAATTGGCTAAGCTTAAAAAGGTCCGCAAGGGCAACAAGCCTAGTACTTGCCTATGAACCTATAGCACTGACACTGCTCTTCCACCTTTCCTTAACACCACTCACAAATACAGAAACAACAATTATCTTGTATCATCATTCTTCCTTGACTTATCAAAAGCTCTTCATACAGTCTTTCACTCCAAACCAATCTGCTGACTGTCATTCCTTGGTCTTGGTCTTTCTCCTTCTGCCCCAAAATGGCTTAATACACACCTCACTAATACAGCCCAAATTGGAAAATGGCAACAATCCAAGTCCAACTTTCTTCCCATACCAGTTGCTGTCCCTCAAGGAATAATACTTGGCCCCTTACTTTTCAACCTATACAGTAACAACCTTACATTTCCCTTTATTAACTCAGCCCTTATCCAGTATATTAACAAATGCAACCATTACCTGCACAGTTAAAACAATCCCAAAGCCTCATATCACTCAACTCTCCTTCACCTCTACTGTAGCGTGACTCAGGCAGTCTAACCTTGTTTTTGTGTCTTTCGGCTTTTCCCGGTTAGGGGTCGCCAGTGAATTTTTACGTGCCGAGTTGCCAGCCCTGATGCACAACCTTCAACGAAGGCACACACATTCACGCATGCCTCCACACAGAAGACGCTCTAGATGAGAATCGAACAGGACAACGTCTTACTGTGAGGCAACAATGCTACCACAGCACCACCACCACCGCAGTCCAAGCAGTCTAACCTTGTACTAAACCTAAAACAACTAAGCTAACACTATTAACCTTCAAGTCAAATTCAAGATATAACCTAACTTTATCATTCTTTTCTCCAGTGCTCCCACCACAGAATCCATTTCCCCACACAAAACAGTTGTCATTGATGAAAGTCTAAAATTTGACATTCATGTCCATGTCAAATAGGCAGCCAAGAAAACTCAGGACTACTTTACAGAGCAAAATCCTACTTAACAGAATGCATTCACACACAGTAACTGCCTAATAATGTCCCACATTTTCATATGCTGCTCTCATCCTTTCAAATTTGCATTCAATCCATCCTGCAAAATCTGACAAGTGGAGAAATAAAACAGCAAAACTCACTACCAGTACAAACAGGACTCACCACTACAAAATAACTCAACTGGATTGAATACACAAATTACCTCTACTACAGTAAACTCAAAAAAGTGCATAAAGTTTTACACTTCCCAGACAAATCTTCATCACTTAATAATTTTCTTCAACTGTATAATCCCACTAGAAGACCTCTCTTTTATAGATAAATATCTGACTTGTATCACTCCCTCGCACAACTCCCATGGTGACTACATTTACTCTAGCAGTGTTGCTACAACCCCATCCAAAATATAACCAAACTCCACAACATGTTCTCACTACAATTATATTTCACAAATCTGGAATTTTCACTGTACCTCTCCCGATGAATACATCTCCTGCATCTCTAACAGCCTCCACTCCATGTAAATATCATGAATACATCTCTTAACTGCCTCCACCCCATGTGAATATCATTTTTCTCTGGAGTCATGCAGGACCTTGCTTATTAAATATTACAACTACATCTTTAATCAGTGAATCGCCTCTAAATTCACCTCACTGTACTATACACCTTAATCTCCCTTAACCTCAAATCACTACATCCTCTTTCACAAACCTATTCCCTAATGTCTTTCTTTCCAGAATGTTAATGCCCTCTGCTGAATCCACCTTACTTGTCATTTCCTATTCAGGATAAATTATACCATCTCAAAACGCAAGACAAGGCAATACCATGGCTTACTACTTATTTGAGGCAACAATATAAAGTGGAGACAACACCTAGAAATTATTGAAGGTCGACCCAGCCAACAAAAACATCACAGAATTAAACAGTAAAGTTTAAAAACTTTAAGTTATGTACTTACCATAACTTTAGATGTATGGGATCCATCTCGCCTACATTCTGTACTGATGGGTTCGGAGCCGATCCTCGGCTCCGACTCGGCACGCTATACTATAGAACGAAGTCTCTTATTGGCTGAGCTATCCCACATCCCAGGATGCACCACCACTGCTTCCCCAGATCTTGTTTGTCCGCACACATACATAGACTGTTGATATAATATTGCCAGGTGTTTCAAGATGAAACAGCTAAACTCGACCGGTCCGGTCTCTTCTGATCTCCAAGGCAGGGGGAAGGAGGGTGGGTTATTAGGAATGTAGGCGAGATGGATCCCATACATCTAAAGTTATGGTAAGTACATAACTAAAAGATGTTATGTGATCCTATCTCGCCTACATTCTGTACTGATGGGACAGCGTCCCTAGCACCTGATTCCTGGGTGGCTCACTTGAAAACACTCCTGAGAACTGTGGAACCGAAGGAAGCTCGCCCCCGAGATGCCACGTCCAATTTGTAATGAGAAATGAAGGTGTGAGGAGAAGACCACATAGCCGCAGCACAAATATCACTAATGGCAAGCTTAGAATGAAAAGCTGCCGAAGTAGCCATAGCCCTGGTAGAATGAGCTTTCACTGTAGTTGTAAGCTCTTTATTAGAAATGAAGTAAGTATGACTGATACAGTCTCTGATCCACTTGGCAATAGTGACTTTCGTGATGGCTTTGCCCAATTTATTGTCCGAAAAGGACACAAACAACTGATCTGTTTTCCGTGTTTGGTGCGTCCTATCCAAATAGAAGCGCAATTGTCTGTGAACATCCAAGGTGTGAAAGATGTATTCCGCTCTATTCGAGTACTTTGGGAAGAAAACTGGAAGTTCCAATGACTGTTGCAGACAAAAACTAGAACAAACCTTAGGAACAAAGGATGGATTCGGTCTGAGGGATACTCTAGCCTTGTGAAAAACCAGGTATGGTGGTTTGACACATAGGGCTTGAAGTTCCGAAACTCTTCTGGCTGATGTAATTGCAACTAAGAAAGCAGTCTTCCAAGAAAGAAATTTCAAGTCACAAGTTGCTGCCGGTTCAAAGGGGGAAGAGGTCAAAGCACCTAACACAACATTAAGGTCCCACGGTGGAGAGGGATGAGATTTCGGGGGCCAAAGCAGCCCAGCACCTTTCATGAAGGCTTTACACAACTTGTTACTCATCAAAGGTGGTTCTATGCTCTCATGAAAATTGGAAATAGCTGCCAATTGAACCTTGATGGTAGAGACCGAAGAACCTTGATTGAACAGAGAAGCTAAAAACTTCAGAACCTCTGACACCGGGACAGTTATGGGATCTAATCCCCGGAGTTGGGCCCAAATAGTAAATCTCTTCCATTTGCTGTTATACATTTTCTTAGTGGAAGTCTTATGGGCCGAGGACAAGATATGTATGACTTCCGGGTCCAAAGCATGGTTCCTGACTATGGTCGGAAGAGGAGGAGCCAAGCTGTTAACCTCAACGAGTGGAGGGACTGATGAAGATGTCCCGACTGATGGGTCAAGAGATCCGGAACTTGGTCCAGGAACCATGGACCGTCCAGTGCATATTTCCAAGAAAGGGAAACCAGACTTGACGAGGCCAGTATGGGGCAACTAAAATCATTTTGCTCTCCAAGCGAATCGCCTTCTGGATCACCTTGGGAAGAAGGGGAACCGGTGGAAAGGCGTATAGCAGGCCGGTGGGCCAAGCTTGGACTACGGCGTCCTTGGGAATCTCCCCCGGAACTGGGGTGAGAGAGAAGAACTGTTGGCATTTCGTGTTGAGGGGGGTTGCAAAAAGGTCACAACAAGGAGTTCCCCATCTTCTGAAAATCTGAGTTGCCACTCTGTCATTCAGAGACCACTCGTGAGGGGAGAGAATAGTTCTGCTCAGTCTGTCGGCTATCACATTGGATCTCCCAGGAATGTGTGTTGCTACCAGAAAACGTTTGGTTGCAATCGCCCAATCCCATACTTTCATGGCCTCTCTGCAAAGGGGGTAGGATCTGGTTCCTCCCTGCTTGTTCAGGTACCAGACTACTGACATGTTGTCGGACTGAATGGCAATCATGCCCGGGGGGAGGTAATCGTGTAGCGCTTGCAGAGATAGAAGCACCGCCCTCGTTTCTAGTATGTTGATGTGGAGGAGACTCTCATCGGAATGCCACTTGCCCTGGACTGACCTGCCCAGGTAATGTCCCCCCCACACCGTCTGGGAGGCGTCCGTAGTCAATGTGGCCACTGGAGGTGGTGGAATGAAGGGTCGCCCCTGATCCAGGTTGGAGGAAAGAAGCCACCAACGAAGGTCCTGTTTGCACGCCTCTGTGATCAGAATGAGGTGACAGAGGGAGATCCTGATAAGACCACTGGACTGACAGGAGCCACTGGAGAATCCTCATATGTAATCTTGCCAAGGGGACTAGGAGAACGGTGGCCGACATGGAACCTAACAGTTGTAGGACCATCCTGGCTGGGGCTCGGCGTTTGAGAAGCAAGGCTCGAACTTGAGACTGTAATGTTTCTATCCTCTCTGTAGGAAGATAGACCCGCATTTGCTTTGAGTCTATCTCTACTCCGATAAACCGTATGCGCTGAGATGGCAGCAACACAAACTTTGCCCAATTGAAGGTGATTCCTAGGGAGTTGCCTAGAGATATAGTGGCTGCTAGGTTTTGTAAGAGTAGACGCCTGGAGGTGGCAGTTAGGAGCCAGTCGTCCAGGTATGGAAACACCTGGAATCCTAGACTTCTCAGGTGAGCAGTCACCACCGCCAAACATTTGGTGAACACCCTGGGAGCTGTGGTGAGACCAAAGGGCAGTGCACGGAACTGAAAAGGACTGTCTCCCAGGCTGAAGCGCAAGTGTCTCCTGGACGCCTGATCTATCAGGATGTGATAATAGGCGTCCTTGAGATCTATGGAGCACATCCAAACACCTTTCTCCAGCAGCGGGAGAATGGATTGCAAGGTGACCATCCGGAACTTGGACTTCTTGACTGATCGATTTAGCTTGCTGAGATCCAAAATGGGCCTCAAGTCCCCGTTCTTTTTTGGTACCAAAAAGAATCTTGAGTAAGTCTCTAATCCGGTCTGGCCTATGGGGACCAGTTGGATGACTCCTTTTTGAAGCAGCTTTGAGATTTCGATGGCTGCAAGATCCCGTTGACTGGGTGGTGGGTCCGGGATTTTTCGGGATGGAGGGGGGGGGTTGAGAAAAGGGAATGGTGTAACCTCCGGCGATGATTCGGAGCACCCATCGGTCCTGAGTGATATTCTCCCAGGCCTTTAGGTGCTTCATAAAATGACCCCCGACTGGCTCCGGAGCTGCACAGTCGGGCAATCCTTCAGGGATGCTGGAAGGTTGAGGAGCCACGAAAGGACTCGCAGTCTCCAGTGTTGTGGGGGCCTCCGCCACCTCTGGGACGACGTCTTCCTGAAAAATTTCCCCCCCTCTGCCTCTAGAAGGGGGATCACCCTGCTGTGAGGAGTAAGTCTTTTGAGATTTACGGAACCACATTTTCCCCCCTCTTCTAGCCTTGGGGTAAGGCCTGAAGGGAGTGGAAAACAGTGCCCCTACGGCAGTCAAAGTCTTACCCTCTTGTTCACAGCGAGTCAAGGTGTCCTTTACTTTGGGTCCAAACAAAGAGGACCCATCAAAGGGAGCGTCGGCAAAGGAAGACTTGAAGGCTTCCGCAAAATGACACAGGCGAAGCCAGGCTTGTCTCCGTAGAGCAACACCTGTTCCCGCCGCTCTACTCGCCCCCTCGGCTGCATACAAAATGAGCCTCATGGACGAGTTCGATATCGATGATAGGGTAGCCAAAAGAGAGCTAACCGTCTGGGCCAACTGCTCAGGTAGGTTACCAGAGAGGGTATCTGAAAGTTCCTTGACCAGATCCCTCTGAAGTCTGGTGAAGTGCGTCAGATAATTCAGAGACCTTAAAGTAAAGTAAAGGCTGCTAAAGTAAGGGTGCGCTTCCCGTACCGATCCATGCTCCTGGACTCTTTATTAGGAGGATGGACGGACGTCGAAGCCTCTGCCACATCTTGTTGGGTAGCAGATGCCACCACCAGGGCATCTACAGCCACACCTTTGGAGAGGAAATCCTTTTCGGGGGGGCTGAAAAATTTATTAGGGTGAGCTGGCACCGGTTCCACAGAATCCGGGTGCTCCCACACCCATGGAGAGATCAAATCCAGAAGCTCATCGAAGGGCGGAGACACCCAGGAGGCAGAGGGCTGAGCCCCGAAGGCCTTGAGGAATACAGACTCCTCAGCAGAAGGGGGTTTGGACTGCCAGTCGCCTCGTTGCTTCAGGATTTCCAAAATGTCCGCAAAGGAGACATCATCCGAGGACGACTTGGGGGACCCCTCCGCATCATCGAGGTCGGTGTCCGAGGTGAGAGACTCATCAGGGGAGTCGACGTGCTTCCTCTTGCACTGTCTCTTCCTTGGAGGTTCCTCCGAAGACGCTTCGGAGGGACCTTCAGGAAGGGGGGGAACTCCCAATGGGGGTGACCTCAGGCCCCAGGGCTCCACTGTCTTGAGACAGGGGGACTACAAAGGAACCAGTCTCTGTGCCAAGGGAAGGTGCCGGTGAGACGGTGGAGGTGGCCAAAGAAGATTTGGCCAAAGCACTCCTCATGGCCCTGAAGGCCGGACCCCCAGAGTCCTGGGAAGGTCCGACCCCCGAGGCCACAACAGTAGACGGCACTCCCGCAGCCGACGTACCGAGAGGGAGGCTCGGAACCGAAAACATTGGTCCCGAAGTGTCACCCCCGGGGCCGACCGAGGAGGTCCATGTACCGAACTCCAACCCGAAGGTCGGGGTTGGAGTAAGGGTCGGAGCCGACCCGAAAACCTCCATCGGCTCCACTAGCACCGACTCCAACTGTGCCGAGGCTGTTGGAGGAGGAACCAAGACAACAGGGTGGGCAATCGGCTCCAGAGCCGACTGGGCTGGAGCTGAAACCAACTTTTGGAAGACTGGAGACTGAAACAGCCTTTGAAGTACCCTGTCAATGTCAGAATCAGACATCCTCGAAGACCGAGAAGAGATCGAACGAGTTCGAGTCGACTTCTCCACCAGTTCCGAAGGACTGGGGGACCGGCTCCGAATCGTCTCGATAAATATCGGTGCCGAGGGAGACTCCACAACCATTGCAATTTCCCTCGGAGCCGAAGTGGACTTGGCGCGAAGGAAGAGTCTGAGCGGGCAACTCTCATCGGCTCCGAAGACAGTGGAGCCAATGAAGGTGACCCGCCTCTCGAAGCTCTAGCCGTCGGCTCCGAAGCCAGAGGAGTCGAGGCTGGAGGCATCGAGGCAGACCATTCTGCCCTCGGCTCCGAAGTCCGTGGAGCTGATGGAGAAGCCTGCCGAGATTTCTTTGTGGCCGGTTCTGATGGCCTGGTCGGAGCAGACGATTTCTTTTTCTTCGAAGGTGAAGAGGAAGAAGATAAAGCCTCCTCAAAAGAAGGTGTAATAAGCCCTTTTAAAATCAATTTGTTTTTCCTCTCTTGGAGGACCCGGGAGGAAAAAGCGTGACAAATGCTGCATGACTCCTCAAGATGTTTAGGGCCATAACAATACACACATAAAAAGAGTGATTGTCCGTTATGGACATTTTGTAACTGCATTTAAAGCATTTTTTGAACCAAGATGGTCTGTGCTCTTTAGACATGTTGACACACAATTACTACACAAAAAAGAAACTTTAGTCACAAAATTTTCTTAAAGATGATGAGAATTAGGGCAAGACCCCTCTAACATAAAACGGGATACTTGACCAACTATAATACTACCACAAGACTCACACTAAGTATTTCAATCATGTGCGAGGGCAAGGCCCCTCTAACTTAAACGGGATCCTTTCCCTCAAATTAAAGATAAATTTTACCACAAAATTTAGCTCAAACTCAGTCACACAACAACGATAGCTGTTAAAACAGCTTTTGGGTCGATTATCAAAAAATTCCTGACAGAAATTTCTTAAGAAATAAGCACTTAGCTCAGCCAAGTCCGAGACCACGTCTTTGCTTGTAAAGCGGCAAACGAGATCTGGGGAAGCAGTGGTGGTGCATCCTGGGATGTGGGATAGCTCAGCCAATAAGAGACTTCGTTCTATAGTATAGCGTGCCAAGTCGGAGCCGAGGATCGGCTCCGAACCCATCAGTACAGAATGTAGGTGAGATAGGATCACATAACATCACATGCCTTAAAGACACGATAACTTAAGGAGATGCAGGAAACATTATCTAGGGAATTCTGCCACAAAAAGTGAATCACAGCCACAAAGTCTTTGTCAAAATAACTGAAGGAAAATTACTCAAATCAAGACATACTAAAAAGCCTCAAAGATCATGCTGTTCACCCGCAGACTGGTGCAGAGGTATTCAACACTGAAACAGTCATTAAATCCCAGCTACAACTGTCAAACTAAAGAAACCACTGGTATAACTGTGTATACCATGATAACCATCTCAAAATCATAAAGGAAGTCATATATTGTATAAATCCCTCAATTTCACATAGAATGTTATACTTAGCACATGCACCATTCCTCACAGTGTCAAACCCTTACCGACAATTCCACTACTTAAAGTGACTTCTTCAAGAGCGTCTAGCTTTTGTCATACTGCATAATCACTAGTAAACAAAAAAATATATTCTTAATATTTGCTCATAGATAAATATTTTAACTGCTAAATAACATGTTTTCACTCAAAATTACAGTACACAGATTGGAATGGGAAGTATAAATTATAGCAATCAAATATACACCAACATGGATGAGATCCTGATCACACTGCTATTCTCCTTGACATAAAAAAGAGCATTTAAGACTGTGGATCACAGAATTTTGTTGCATAAATTATCGTCCAGTAGATTTTCTTTTATCAAATAACAAAAAGTATATATACTGACTTCACAAATTATCATAATAACATTTAAAACAACAACAGTAATTGACAGAAGTCAACAATAAATACCAGATATTAGTTAACCATTATGTCAAGTGGTCAATCTAAATTTGGAAAGTTCAATATTCCCACACTATGCAATGATCTGAACATATAACTATCATTTCAGTATAAGCATTTGTTATACACTTACATAATTCAAATATTTATGTATAAGCAATCTACAAATAATACAGCGATAGGACTTTAAACTAGAACACCCAGAGAACGAATAGTGAAACAGCATTAAAAAAAGGGGCAGAGAAAGAAAAATCATATTGAACTATGAAGTAAGAGGATCGCACCAGTTTGCTTTGTTATCAAATCACGATATGTAAATGAAGCCATCATTAGTCCCTTAAAAAGTCTAATCACTGTACAGAAGCAGTTTACTTTAGCCTGCAAACTACAGTCACTAAAGAAAATGAATATAAAAGTAGAAAACCCTCTGACAGGTTTCCTGGGATAGATATCACTGTTAAAAATGGAGGCCTAGTATTTTCTCTCATTGCATGAGGAGTCAACACTTGATGCATTAAAAAAACAAGCTGCAGATAAAAATAAATAATGAGTCTGAGGTACACTGTATTAATCATAACTGGAAAACTGGAGAGGTTTTGGTTTTAAATTTAGAATATTTTTGGAAAGTAAAACAGACTTCCCTTTCCTGTGAATTTTCAAATGAAGTTAGACTTGTCCTTGGCCCACAGTTGCACTTACTAATGGCCTGCTTTGAGACCTTTTTCAACTTAATCTGCTCTATGCAGATGACATTGCCACTAGAAAATAAAGAAATAAATGAAACTATTACAAGGAACAGCAAGAGGACTTTAGTACACTATAACTTGGTTACTGCTACCAAACTGACTAAAACCACAACATCATTACAAATTTACAACATCACTACAATTGAAAAAATACTACTGCTGCTAATTCTACTATTTCAGATCCTGCTGGCTCACGTTTACCTGTGACAACAACACACAGATACCTAGATTTTACATTACAGAATAACCTTTCTTTTAAACCTCGCACAAAATAAACAGTAGTCAATAAGGTGCTGCATCAGCTGAAGATGTCGTATAAAACTTTCAGTATGCTTTCTACAGAATATAGGTGAGCTATTGCACTCGCTATACTGTTTTCCAGACTTGAATATGGACTCCCGAACAGAACCCTGCTATATCCACAAAATTTTTCACTAATGCAAATCAATGAAAACAAAACATCCAGATTTATTATACAACAAAGCTAGCAAATAAACTTAGCTGCCAGTAAGCAAAGGGCACGCTATTTATATACTCTTAGTTTAAAATTACTGAATGGTAGCTATTGCCCTCTCCAAAAAACAGATTTGAAACAAAACAAGCACATCCTCTTAGAGGCACAGAGAGCTTGCTGCTATTTAGATATATCGTTAAATTGTCTATTACTGAAAAAAAGTATTTAAAATACTACTACCAGCTTGTTAGAATGGCATTCTAGAAAATAAATCAGACAGATTTATAATGTGAAAAAAAATTAAGAGAAAACTAAAAGCTCACTTTGTCTCTCTGAAGCATTTGCATTTGATTTATTCCACAAAGGCAAATTGGACATTGTGGCATAATACCAAATACACCTTCCCAGTTGACACATGTTTTCCAGATTTTAACAGTACACAGTACCCTCCGAGAGATCTTGTGCATTCTTGTCCATTGTAAATATGTTATACTGAAAATATATTGTACTTAAAGTAAACATTTTTCAGCATACATGTATACTATTTCTGTGTGAGTACTTACAAATATGTGCACAAAAAAACATCCTGAAGGTCTGGAAAACTCATTACCGACTCAGCAATGGTACAATTAGTTTAACTCCATTTATTTGCATGGTGTTCCAGCAACACACTTCAAATAAAGTGATTTGCAACCCTGTTACTTATTCTCTTTCTGAATACTATACAGCTTTCAGTATGCTACTTAGTTAAATCTAGTACTGTCAGTTGAAGCTTTGAAGCTGCTTTCCATTGATTATATTATTTTTTACTCCTACAAATGATATTATGTTTTACTCCTACAAATGAACAAATAAGGATTGTACAGGACAAAGATGACATTCATCCTGTACTTGAACAAACAGAGACAGCATTATCTACAGAAGCCATAACTCTATTGCAAAGCAGGTTGATATGCTACTTTTCTGCTCAGCCTGTAAAAAATGTATTGTTTATTATTCAAAAAGGCCACTGTGTTTAATACCGAGATGTCGTAACATACAATTTACTTACATTTTACAAGTTAATAACACTACAGCATAGGTTATTAACTCTATACATATTAACTGTACATATCAATTGAAAGAAGTAAAGTTAGATGCCTGTTACTGATCAGAACAGCTTAAAAGAACTAAGAAAAATGAGAAACGTACAGGAGGAAATTAGCAGCTGCTGGGTGCTGCAAGTTGTCATTTCACATGCTGTAGTCACAGTCTTATGTCAGCATGTAAAACTTAAATCACAACAGCAGTACAAAATGGCTAACGCACATTCAAATTAAGTAAGCCAGAATTCTTTTATATATAGTCAAGATGGCTTGTAATACTATAATAAGAATAAACATCTCATGAATAATATGCATATGCACAAGAAATGCAATATCTACTATGTAAGATTAATAAAAGAACAGTATCATAAATTAAGAAATATGTACACATACTATAATGTTTAATAGAGAGGGGATGATTTAATAGTTATTTGATGGGAGATTTTAGAAATACAAGATATATAGCATAAGGTAGAATGCTAGTGGGAAAATACACCAGAAAAATATATTTAGATGATAAACTGCTTTTAAGAAAGATGTCCATTGCATATACCTGCACATGACATAAAAAAGTGAATGTACAAGACCTCATATCATTTACATAGAAAATACATACAAAATATTTGAAAATAATCGGAAAGGTGAAATTTGATGTTTGGTCATGGGAACTTTGAAATTTCGTACATGTTGTGTGTCATTAGATTCACTAAAACTACCTGAAATACAACTGTTTTATTGCTGAATCAGTACATCCATTTTGACAGAAAATAAAGTAGACTTATTAATATGTCTGAATCCAGGAAGGGAGAATGTGATTCAAAGTGAACACATACAGACTTGCAAATATTTTTTTACTCCACAGAAATAGCAAGACATTCAGTTTAACTTCAGTAATGTACATATTTTTATGAAACAGTTTAATAAACTAAAAGAATTTTTAGATATTTTGATATTTGATGTGTTAAGCGTTACAGAAATTTGAAATATGAACACTTGCACTTTGAAAATTAATTCAGAGCTTTTTAGTAGAACATTAAAATATGCGTGTGTCTTGACATGATAAATATATGTGTACATTGATTTCTCTTTTGTGCAATAGTTAGTATGATAAGATTACCTGTCACAGATGTCTTATCTCTTCAGGTCTCACTCAGTTATTACATATTTAAAGAGCTAGTTATAATACTCTTGAATGAGTGAATAATTTAGGAATATTTAATGGGTAATTTACACCATTACATAAATAGGTACTGCAATATACTATTTGTTGGATTATTTAATATTTGTGACTAATAGAAGAGGATTACTATGGGGTGAATAGTTTTAAATGGAAAAATATATACCTAAATTTTAACAGTCGCTTATTATTTTGGCCTATACATCATACTATATTAATTATTTGTAAGTCACAGAATCTGTTGGCTAATTTTTGATGAATTTAGGTGTCGGTCGTACACCAATAATATAGTAGCTTGACTATCCGACAGACAGACTAGGAACGTTGGTATCCATGGTAGGTTGTGTTTTATTAGCAATATATACAGTTATAGATCTTGTTTTTGCTACCTTTGAGTTTTTGCAGTTTAATTTATAGAAAGGAAGAATTCAAAAACATCTTGATTATTAAGACAGTTGTAACAAAAGGAGATACAAAATTCCAGTAAGTGGTTATGTGTCATTTGTGTATATCAACATGATTAACATAAATGTGTTACAAATGTATTAGAACTGTGTGTCATATTGTACAGATGTGTGCTGAAGATATATTTTAGTACCGAGAAGAAATGTATATGCACCATTATAAATGTTTACATATATATTTTTAACAGTGGAAACTAGAACATAGAATGTGAACTCGCAAAACTTCAAGAAAATAGTTGAAATTAAATTGTTGTATGACTGCGCCATAAAAGATGGTTCCAAGGCAGCAAGCATACAGGATGTCTAAAACTAGGGAGCTTCCTGCATTGTCTTATAAGTGTTTTATTGGTGTATGTCTTCCAGCAGCTGCAAAGATGTTGGGCTATGTATTTTCCCAGGTAGATGCTAAAAGCTGGCAGTTTCTAGCAATGGGGATTTAGCTTGGGAACTAAAGTCAGATCACAAGAAGTGATGTCATCCTGCAAGTATCCCAGCAGCTATATCCGAGATATTAATTTATGGACACTCCAAGATGTACAGCATTTTGTATTTTGTCTTTTGACATGAAAGCATCAGCTGGTAAGCCCACTCACTACATCGGTCTTGGCTTGTTCTGTAAGTAAGTTATCTAGGGTACAGTAATTTCTCTTAGATTCAGTTGGAAATATAGTGAAGTACAATTTAGATGTTTTTCTTTATTTGAGACTGTTCTGCAATGTTGTTTTAAATATTTCCTGCGATTTCAACTCTGAAGTAACTATGATTGTTTAATAACTATGTTCTTGTTCTTTTATTAAATATATTTAAACCTATCCTTGTGGCTGATCTGTGTAGGGACATATTTATGTTCTGGGAGTTCATCCATATTTATTTGGTGGCACTGTGTGGGACACTCCTAACAGCCTTGCTCTTGGCCAAACGACCATTTGTATTAACAGTAGCATTACACAGTGATTGGACACCCATTATTAAGGGTCTTAAAGTAGCTAAGGAGTGGCTGGTGCCAATCCAAACTATCTTATAGTCTGGGCAAAAGGGGGCATAACTAGTAAACCTGTGCCAGCCTTTCCCAGGTGTGTGTGTTTGTGTATAAATCAAAATTTCAAAGTGTGTGTCAGCCACTTGGGCAAGGACACGAAGCACTGGTTGGACAGAGAGGGTGCTGGAGGTCTTGGCTTGGCCACTCAGCTGAGATCTCAACCTTAAGGCTGTGCCAGTGGGGAGTCACATTGGGGATCTGGAGAAAGAGGGAGAAACCAGCCCCAGACTGACTGTGGTCTCTGTGTGCTCTTAAGGGAAACTGCACTTTACTGTGTGTGTACTTGTCATCCTCTCCGTGTGCAAGTCCCCCACTGTTGCCATTGGTGAGGACTGAGGCTGCTTGATTACTGGGCCAGTGTTGGGGCATGACAATAGTGTCAGATGATTCTATTAGAGTCTTATATACAATTAAATGGTATATAAATATATGTCATATTATCTTTTAAAATAAATCTTTTAAATACACAGTATGGCTAGCTTTAATCTATTATCTGTTAATACAACTGGATTAAATAATGGCAACAGAAGGAAATCATTAACAAGATATCTAAAATTAAATAGAGAAGACAGTATATTCTTGCAACAGACTCACTGGAAAGATGGATATACAATATTTAAATTAGGTTATGAAATGTTATCATCTGCTTCTTTTAACAAAAAAGAGGAAAGGAACTGCTATACTTTGGGGAAAATCCAGTGTAATGTCTAAGGTCATGGAATTCATTAATGATCCCAAAGGAATAAATCTAATGCCAAAAATACGAAAGACACCCAGCCAACAGAGTGCGGTTCCTACTACTGCCAAAACAAAAATATAAATATAAAGTCCAAGCATAAACTCGCGTGTAGGAACCTAATGGCACACTCGTGAGTAAACATTTCAGGTACTTCAATTCTTCAAAGACAATATAAAAATATACGAGAACTCTTCAGTTAAATCACACAGTTTTCTAAATAATGGCACCTATAAACTTTCAGACTTTTAAACTCAACATCAGTATACCTTTAAAATACTACATACACCATTATTGGTCAAATTCTAAACCAATGAGAAAGAAAGGTGTTAATTGCGTTACAATAAACCTATGGCTGAAACAATATATTTAAACTCTAATGTACACTTTCAGGGCATGTTTAAAAAAGCAATCAATGTGTCCTTTTTCACAATGCATCCTATATGGGTGATAAACATCAGCCCGTAGTACAGAAAGCAGCATATCAGATACATCAGAGACAGAAGTTATTAAGCAGGCGATCAAACCTAACTAGGCAGTACATTTGCCACATAACATGAACTTCCAAATATGAAATAAAACAACATGTAAAAAGTGCAATACACATCAAAAATAGCAAGTTGTACCTAAGTTGACACTGCAAGTGCAGCGTGATTTCAAAGCATATTTTTAACTGTCAAATAAAACTTCCAATACCTTTAAATATGTCTGCAAAATAATACCAGTAAATCCACAGCATCACTAAAATGCATAACTGTATAAATATACCATTTAAGAATGTACGAACCTTAACAAGGCAATCTGCAACTCAAAAGCCATAAAAGTTTAAACTATACTGAACTCACAAACATAATCACGTGTCACTTACTCAGTGAAATAGTGTGCTAAGTCGTTGTTTACAAAGCATCAAACAGATCTAATTTTGATCTAATAATAAAAACTACTTTTAAAGTCTTCTCTTAAAACATACTATGCGACTAAACACTATTAACTGCCACATAAAAACAGATTACACATATAACATTAATAAAACCATAAAGTATTCATAATAATAATAATACACTACCAGAATTCACCTATAAAAATATATAAATTATGTATACATAAATATATATATAAATAATTCACATACAAAACATTTCATAATAATAAAAAACATCAAAAAGAGTATTCAAAATACTATTCATATATATATATATATATATATATATATATATATATATATATATATATATAAATAAATAAATACATATATATATATATATATATATATATATTTATGTATACATAATTTATATATTTTTATAGGTGAATTCTGGTAGTGTATTATTAATACTTTTCATTATTTATGGTTTTATTAATATGTTATATGTGTAATCTGTTTTTATGTGGCAGTTAATAGTGTTTAGTCGCATAGTATGTTTTAAGAGAAGACTTTAAAAGTAGTTTTTTATTATTAGAGTACGTTTCAAAATTACTGAAGTTAAGATCTGTTTGATGCTTTGTTAGGTACAGCAGTGTGAAGAGTCGTACTTCATAGCGCACTATAAAACAACCTTTGTTGTAGTTGCACCAGACACGATGCTTTTAGACTTAGCACACTATTTCACTGAGTAAGTGACACGTGATTATGTTTGTGAGTTCACGTAAGTTCGCGCTAATAGGGACGTGTAGTATAGTTTTTGAGTACAACGTAAGGGATCCTACAAGCAAACTTTTTATGGCTTTTGAGTTGCAGATTGCCTTGTTAAGGTTCGTGCCATTCTTAAATGGTATATTTATACAGTTATGCATTTTAGTGATGCTGTGGATTTACTGGTATTGCGTCTTTTGCAGACATATTTAAAGGTATTGGAAGTTTTACGTTTGACAGTTAAAAATATGCGTTTTGAAATCACGCTGCACTTGCAATGTCAACTTAGGTACAACTTGCTATTTTTGATGTGTATTGCACTTTTTACATGTTGTTTTATCTTGTGTCGCTCATGCTTCTGATACATATTCATATTTGGAAGTTAATGTTATGTGTTTTCTTAACACGCTGCAAATGTACTGCCTAGTTAGGTTTAACGTGCCGCTCTTGATGTGCTCTGAGTCTTACAAATGTTATATGGTTTTGGGGCTCCTATGATTCTGGTACGAGCTTGAGAATGTAAAATGCGATCAGCTAGATCGGCTCGTTTAATAACTTCTGTCTCTGATGTATCTGATATGCTGCTTTTTCTGTACTACGGGCTGATGTTTATCACCCATATATGCATTGTGAAAAAGGACACATTGATTGCTTTTGTAAACAAGATAATGCCCTGAGATTGTGCATTTTCAGAGTTTAATTATACGCATAAGCGTAATATGAGTGTAACGCAATTATTTCCTTATTATTTTCTCATTGGTTTAGAATTTGACCAATAATGGGTGTATGTAGTATTTTTAAATCTGTATACTGGATGTTGAGTTGAAAAGTCTGAAGAAGCCTACGGGTGAAAGCGCTTACTATAATTAAAGCTGTGTGAATTTAACTGAAGAGTTCTCATATATTTTTATATTGTCTTTGAAGAATTGAAGTACCTGAAGCTGTTTACTCGTTACCGAGTGTGCCATTAGGTTCCTACACGCGAGTTTATGCTTGGACTTTATAATTAAATATAATGGCAAACACTATACACTGGCTAATTTTTAGTGGATCCCAGGAATAAGTGCAAAAGTGGCTTAATATCACTTAAACTTACTGCAAAGTCATTGGAAGGGTAGTTTAATTTTAGCAGGGGATTTTAACTGTATATCTAGTATAAAGATCCAAGTGAACAGAAGAAAACTAAAAAACTGACATCAGCTGATATATTAAATAAATGGATCAGTAATAATAATTTAGTTGATTTACTAGTAAAAGCAGGCAATAAGCCATTCTTCACTCATTATTCTTATGTGCATGGGATGCAAACTAGAATTGATAGGATTTATGCCTCTACAGATTTAAGTAAATCCACAGATGATTAGTGAAGCTAGGAACCACATAGGACACAATCCAGTAATCCAAACACTTTAAATGATTTAGCGCTTTTGTCAAGGTGAAAGACTTCATCAGAATAACCATCTTTGTTAAAATACATGTTTTAAATAACCCACCCCAAGCTCACATCACTTCCTGCATTAAGTAATCAGTGAAAATCTTTATAATACTTATTACACTACTGACAAAAAATGCTTATACATCACATAAACAACACGGATTTCAGCTTAAGTACTGAGCTTATAGAGACCCTGTCATTGAGTCCAGGAGACTGTGGGATAGGTTAAGCATGCGTTTTAACAAAGATGGTCATTCTGATGAAGTCTTTCACCTTGACGAAAGCACTAAAATCATTAAAAAAGTGTTTGGATTATTGGATTGTGCCCTCTGTGGTTCCTAGCTTCACTACTCATCTGTGGATTTACATGGATTGTTTCATTTTTGGTTTGTCTCTACAGATTTACTTAAGTGAATTATTTTAAAAAAACTATTCATTGTCCTTTATCTGATCATAATGTACTAAGTATTAATATAATAATGGATTTAAGAAAATTTCAAATTTATAGAATACCTGAATATATATGATGAAATTAAGAGCTTAAGAGTTACGTTAAGTAACAAATGTATCTTTGAATGATAACGGTCAGGTTAGTAAAGTCATATTATGGGAATCCTTAAAAATGCATATTAAAAACAGAATGGAAAGATGGACTCATAATAAAATGAAAGTGGGATAAAGAACTGTTATAAATACAGGATGAAATATAGAAAAAGAGGCTTAAACAACAAAAAATAGATAACAGTGAAGTTGTTAAAAATTAAGGACAAAATATCAACAGTTTTAATGCCTAAAGCGGAGATAGTTTAGAAAAATAAAATTGCATAGTTATGCAAGGATTTCAAAAAACAATTTACACAGATTAGCTAAGAAAGACATCAAGCAAAAAAGCACACATGAATAATATACGAAATCCTCACACTAGCATGCTTACTTCAGATATAGAGGACATGCTTAATACTTAATCCATGAGGATCTTAATAAAGATAAAAATAATCCCAATGATTATAAAACTGACAATTATTTAAAGAAAAATGTTACTAATAAACTTAATTACCAACAAATATCTCGGTTGAATAAGGCTATTACCCTGCTAGAAGTTAAGATATTTTTAAAAAAAGGTTAAAATGTTGAATAAGCCTATTACCCTGCTAGAAGTTAAAAGATATTTTTTAAAAAAGGTAAAAATGGTAAAGCTCTGGAATTATATAGTCTGTTTCTTTAAATAGTTTAGAATTACTGAGTGCCATTTTCAGGATAATTCAGAGGGACAAAATAATTCCTCCCTCATGGAAATTTTCAGTAATCTCATCTATACTTAAACAAGGAAAGGATATGTTTGTCTCCTCACAGTCCTATTTCATTACTAAATGTAGACTATAAAATATTTACTTATATTTTACCACAAAAGAGATATAGTGGATAAATTAATAAAGATCAAACAGGATTTATAGTCAAAAGATTAACATATGGTAATATAAAAAGGGAACTAGATTTAGCAAAAGGAATGAATGAACAAGAAACTTGCCCTAATTAGCTTAGATAGAGAGAACTTTTGATTCTGTATAGTGGAACTACTTGTTTAAAACTTTAGAAATGTTTACATTTCCAGAACAGTTTATTAGAATATTAAAAAACCTATATAGAGAGACTCCAAAGCACAGCTTAAAACTGATCTTACATTTCTCAAGGATTCACTGCAAACAAAGGTGTCCCTTGTCCCTTTACAATTTGCACTAGTTATCAACCACTTAGCTAACAGTACAAGAAGCAATGAAAAGAACTGATGAATTCTTAATTTATAGAGTGTGACTAACTTACAGCTTTTTATAAATTTTACTAACTACAGGATATTTAAATTATTCGATCAAACAAATAGTTAAGGAAACTGAAAAGTTTCAAGAAGTATCGCTGCTGAAAATTAAAAGTAATACTGTTAAATCAATTACTAGATAGCAAGTTTAAAGACAAATATGAATAGGATTGGAAAGAAAAAACTAAAATATTCATGAATAACATTCTATCAAGAAGTGAGAAAGATTATTACTAATTTTAAAAACGTAATTGAGGTACTGTTACTTATTAAAGAATAGAACATTTTTTTTACTTGTGAGGATAGGTTAGTAGTTATTAAAATGTTTATATTACCCAAAACCATATATATTGCATTCAATAGCTTTAATACCAGACAAAAAGCTTTTAAAGAAAATGGAAAAAGCATTAACTTCATTGTTATGGTACCCTAAAAAGCTGAGAAACTACTTATGGAAATCCTATAACATTATTGGAGTATGGTGGTATTAGCTTCCCAGATGTAGAATCTTATTCTACTGCTGCAAGTTTTAAGTCCATTACACTCTGGATAGACTCAACCTGCACTCGCCAATGGAAAACCATCCAGGAGCAGATTATACTAAATTCTTATAAGTTTATTATAGATGATAAATTGGAAATACGTAATAATCCTTTTGTCTGGTTGACAAAATTTTCCTTGGAAGGAGGTTCACTTCAATCTTTAGACTCTGCATATATGAAATCAATTCTTAAAACAGTTAAGAAACCTGTTTTTAAAACTCCATTAATATAAAAATGTAAATTGTTATGCTTTCCCACTGCACATACATCTGACTTGAGGAAAAACTCAGAACAATGAATTTACTAAAAAGGAACAGATTAGTATTATGGTCCGATTGCTTTGAAAAGGGAAAAGCCAAGTCCCCATAATATTTAATAAAAGAATACAAATTGGATGAATCTGCTAACCAATTAATATTATCCATTAGTAAGAAGTTAAATGAATTTGTGGATAATACGAGTTAAGGGGAACAGAACACTATTCCTCCATTATATGAATATTTAAATGTTACCGAAGGTAGACTAACCTACAAAGGAAGTTAGTCCAAGCTACACAAGTTAATTATAAATAATTATTTTGATGCAAAATTCCAGAACTTTTTAGACAGTAGTGGATTGAGAGACTCAAGACGGTAAGAATAAAAGTTTGTTTCTTAAATCAGTTGGTCAAACTTAAGTTTTTATGTGGAAATACATACATAGAATGTTTGTTACTCCATTTAAAGTCTCTAAGTTTAGTAAAATGACTTCTTCAGTTTGTCAGAGATGTAGCAAATATGTAAAAGCTGAATGGAAACACATGCTTATGGATTGTGAAAAACTAAATGTATATTGGGAAGAGATAAGTGTGTCTTTTAAGGTGTTATCATCTGATAGCTGTTCTTTAACTATGTCGGTAATACTAATGAATGTTCCACTTCCTGTATCTGTAAAAGCCAAACAGCAAAAAATGTTTTGGAATATCCTTGGCAGGTGCTAGAAAAGTTATTACAAAAAACTGGAAATCAAACTCAGTTCTTACATTCAAAGGATTTTTAAATTTAACAGCAATACTATGCAAAACTGAAAAAAGTGATCGGAATAAGATCTAAAAATCATACTATGACTTTTAGTGGTTGGAATAACCTTGAAATGTTGCTACTGAAATACCAAGATTCTTAAGGTGTTAATTGTATAAAATTACCTTGATTATTCCTTTTTGTGTATATATTGTAAATATGTTAAATTATTAAAAATTTCTGCAAATAAAACTGCTGTGTTGTATTACTCAACCTGTAAATATGCATAGACAGTAGACTGGATAACTAGGATGGTCCTTCTGCAAAAAAAAAAAACTGCTGTGTTGTATTATTCAACCTGTAAATATGCATAGACAGTAGAACAATTGGATAACTGGGATGGTCCATAAACCCCTTTCAGTCTCGACCCAGGCTACATAAACTGATTATGCCATTTACTCAATAATTTGATGTACAAATATAGACTGTATGGTATACTTAAACCAAGAACTTATTAAAAATCATCTGTTTGAACACAGTACTCTATGCATTTTGGCATAGTTCATGATATTGTTAATTAAGGCTATTATGTTGCTACAACAAACACAAAAGATATTGTACATAGCATATCCTGTCAGATTTAAAAATTTTGGATATTTAAATATCACACTTTGCTGGCATAGGTTTTTAAAATATATTTCGTACTTTTGCATATTTTTACTGCAATGTACTTTTCGATTCCTCACCATATGTATTAATACATGTTGTAAAAAACTGAAAAGGCTCCCAGCCCAGCTAGATAGAATTGTAAATATTAATAAAATCTACAGGCTGTTTTTCAAATGCAAAATAAACTAAATGCAAAAAAAAAAAAAAAAACTGTGTTATATGTTCTGAACTTCAAAAATGCAACCACAGTGTACCCTGCTGGAAGAAAGCTGATAAAGTAAAGGATTTTACGACTGATCTCAAAGCTCGGAGACAGAATGTCTGGACGAAGGAATTCCTTCTATTGTTTTGAGACCAGAGTTAATTGCAAGGTTTTACATGTATAATGTCGTTTATTGCTGCGGTTTCCTGACCAGGTGCAAGCTTACTAAGAAATGTAAATTTAGAGTTTCTGGTAGCCTTGAAACCAGAGAAGTGACAAGAATGATGTAATCTAAAGTGACTCAGGAGTGATGCATTATCAATTTAAGAGATCTCCGAGAGAAAGAGAGAGCATTTTGCATTTGTCTTCAAAAGTGACAACATCACCAGCACTTGCTTTGTGCTCTGTATGTATGCAAGGTATTCAGAACATTGTTTCTCTTAGAAATTGATAGAAAATAGCAAGATTAGACTAGCTGTTTTCTATACTTATGTCAGACTATTCTACAGTATTATTTTAAGCATTTTCCTGTGATCTCTGAACTCTTGACTAGCACTGTGTTGAACTGAGGAGATGAGTCTTGTGTTTTTATTATTTATTATTAAATATTTTTAAACCTTTCAAATGTTTCTGTTTTGTACGGAGATAATTTAAGCACTAGAGTGCATTGCATGTATATAGTGATACTGTGCAAGCCACTCCAATAAGCCTTGCTGTTCATCATATTTACTAATTGGATAATAATAATATTGCACAGTAAAATTGGACACCCCTTGGTAAGGGCCTTATTAGTAGCTGATAATAGTGCTTGGTGGCAGTGATTTCTACCTTACAGCCTGGGCAGAGAAGGGGCATAGCTGGAGAACCTGTGCTAGCCTTCTCCAGGAGTATCTGTGCATTTGTATACAACTCCTATCTCAAAGTGTGCGGGTGTTAGCTACTTGGGCAGGGACACGAAGCACTGGTTGGACAGAGAGGGTGCTAGAGGTTTTATCTTGACCACTAGGCTAAGACCAGGACCCTATAGCTGTGCCAGTGGGGAGTCTTATTGAGGATCTGGAGAGAAAGGGAGAAACCAGCTGCAGACTGACTGTGCTCTCTGTGTGCTCTTACGGGAAATTGTACTTTACTGTGTGTGTACTTGTTATCCTTCCCATGTGCATGCCCCTCACTGGAGCTAGTGGTGAAGATTAAGGCTCCTTGATTACTGGGTTAGTACATGGGCGTCACATGTATCAATATTTTCTTGATTATTCAAGATTTTGATTATGTTAACTGTTGGATCTGCTAACTTGGCCTAGGTCAGGGCTAAAAAAGGCCAATGACCCTTTAATTTACCCGAATACTTATTTACTTATTTTCATTTCATTTCTTAAATAACGAGTAGAAAGGCACCTGTGGCAAAATATAGCCAATAAGGAATGAAAAATAGATAATGATGAGAAAAGCAGGAAGTAAAACAAACCATACAGCAAGGTCACAAGGTGCAGTGTAGAAAACTATCATCATCATCATCATCTGCCATCTGGAAAGCTACGACCAAGCATAGTGATGTTCATGCTGAGATAATGGAATACCATAATGTAGCAGACAAAATAAGATAACAGCAATACATAATATACAATAAGCAAGGTCTCAACATATAACAGAGTCAAAATAACTTTTGTATTAAAAATAAATGGGTACAAAACCCCTGAAAAAAACAAAGTCTTTGTATGGGAATAGGCAAAGGGAGTGCATTTTTCACCCTGAAAATAAGTGCATACTGTGATCAGGGATGACATGTGACAAGTGGTAAAGGCCAAAAGAAATTAGTGTGACTCATTATAAAAGGTGACACAAGTTAAACAAAAAACACAGCATGACTCCCCTTCTCAATGTTAACAACAAGAGGGAAGGGGAAACTACCAACCTGTCAGTGTGTAAATCATTGTGTAATATTTAAAAGCCAACAGAGTACAGGACCCAGCACAGCATAAGCTCCTCATAGGAATCCCATGCCTCATAAATCAAATATAGTTAATAAAATGACATGCAAGTTCATAGGTTTATGGGTAGGTACTAGGCTATCTGCCCAAAGGCATTTATAAGCCTAGCCGGAATGTGTTGGCTTTTGCCACCCCCTTAGATTAGTTCCCTGTGCCTCTGTCCAGCAGAGCCATTGAAGTGATCCCTGGGGTAAACTGTTTCCCATCCACTCGTGAAGGTTTCTCTTGAAGAGGGTTAATGAGGAGCTCTGCCTAATGTAGATTGGAATCTTGTTCCAGAGCATGGGAAGTCTCTGGGAACCACTGTTCAATTAAAAACTTTATTACATCACAAATACACTAGCGCCTCAGCTAATGCCTTCTAAATCTAATATAGTTCTTGACTAATGAGCTTTGTTAGCTAGAAACAGACTATTATCATAGCCTACTGGCACTTGCTATCAGAAATATAGCCATAAAAAAGGTGAGTGAATAGTCGATCCCAAAGTGGTAGAATTAATAAATCACTAGCTAGAAAAACAACAAGGTCCACAAAGAAAAACAGTGGTTGCCAGTGGAGTTCTACATGAGTCAGTACTATGACCAATTATTTTCAATGTCTATGTATGTATTATTGCAAAAGATCTGAAAAAATGTATAATTTTTTTCATGACAAAAAGGTATGTATCAAAACTGATGCACAGTAGTAGAACGGATGACAGGGAAAATGTTCAAATTACATTTTAAATCAAATGCAAAAATACTAAATAATACATTTTAGAAGTAAAAACTTAGGCAGGAAGTATGTGACTCTTTGGGAAGCAGAAAGAATAAATAAAGGTAAGCAAGCTGTGTGAGAAAGCAGGCAAGTGGGATACTGGGATGCACAGGAAGAAGCCCCACCAGTGGGAAACAAAAAGCACTTATCAGTCCTTACAGAGTGAAAAGATCTTAACCACTGTGCACAATTCTGGGAAATTCAGTTCTGCAAACACAATGAAAGGATAGACAAATAGAGAGAGAGCACAGACAAAGAGCATCAAAAATGATGCATGCCTAAAGGTCTACTTCTACATCAAAACCCAAGAAAAATGGAAATATTAGCCATCTTTGTGGACAAACGGGGATAAAGATCTGTATGTGGCCTGGGTGACCACAGTTCAATTAGCACTTCAAGCTCCTAACTGGGCTGGCAGAGGAGGGCGGGTATGCCCAATGGGGGGGGGGGGCAGAAAGAAGCCATTTGTACACTGCAACAAACCCTCAGAAGAGCGACAGCAATGCAAATCTACAGTCTTGTGGAAGGATTTTTGTTAACCATGAAGCCACCAACTGGTAGCCTTCAATGTGTCTGTGTTGAGGTGTGCAATCACACAAGAAAGGCACTGCAGGCCTCTACTGTGATATGGCTCTCATGCGTTCTCACCCAAGGGTGGGCTTAGGCCTTACAAACACCATCATTTCCAGATTGCCAGTGAAAGCACTCTCATGTTTGCCTGAAAGAGGTTTCTCTTGGGTCGGCCCTCACCCTGATCCCTGCTGAAATTCCTAAAAAAAGGGAATAAAATTGTCATACCCCACTGGGTGGGGGGGATGATGACCAGCAGGCACTGAGACAAAAAAAAAAAAAAAACACAGAGAAAAAAAAGAAAACAAAGAGAAATAGAAATATTTACAGTTCTACAATTCTTAAAAGAGATAAGGGCAGTAACAATTTGGTTTCAAATGAGAGTCTAAATTCCAAGACACCATCATTACAAAGAAAAGAACAGAGAGAAAGAATTAAAAAAACACAGTCTGGAAGACTCAAGGGGGATAGAAACCCATTTTTCCACAGAAAAGGTAGCCCACTCCCACTTGACCACACCCCTCTGGCATCCCTATGAATTCTTTTTTTCTTCGCTCACCCCTCTAATCCTTCAACTTACAGTATATAAACCACTAACAAAATATCCCCCTTCTGTTAGACTTACTCAGCTTAAAGCAACACACAGTCGCCTGTAACATGAACCTTCTTCCCGCTATGCTTTCACCTTACTTCTATTTCCCCATTAACCTCTAAAGTCTTACTATTACTTTCTCTCAAAAACTCTTTTACATTTTTAAATAATGCCACAATATACATTTCCTTTCTACCAAACGTTTGCCACACAAATATATGCCATCAAGTTCAACATTACATGAAGTACATATTTGATGATACATTAACTACATTTGAAAACTTACTAGTATAGAAACTTTGCTGATACAATGCGACTACTATTGTCTACACTGCATTGGAGCTTTTCTCGCAAGGCCTCCCCTGAAAATTTGTTTTTGACCCAGTCTGACTTTCCCGGTCACCAAATGTAAATAAATAAATAAATAAATAAGGGGATGGCTACCTTAAACGACCTTGTGTTAAGGAGGTAGCAATGTTAAAAATACTAACAGCTTTCATGGATACATAAACCATAGCCATGGAAATTGCTACTAGCAGTGAAGAAAATTAGCACTTTGTCAAGCAGACTCTGAAGCTTATCAGATATGAGTAGGTAAACTGTCATACTGCCATCCTAATAAGACATTACAATCTATATTTTTGTGATGGGATGACTTGAATCAGACCTTTTTTTTTCTTTTTACAAAAACACACGATATAACATCCAGTTTGGGAAATACTTAAAACAAACACTGCCCAAGAGTGGAAATAGCACAGCAGCACCTGGATTGGCCATCAGAATTTTTAAGAACTTAATGATGTAATGAGCCAAAAGAAACAATGAGCAAAAAGACTATTTGCTAGAGACTGCATAAAAGAATACACAGCTGAATGGAGAAAGGACAGTAATGAGAGAGAAATAACTAACAGAAACCATTAATGCCCAAAACCAAAGAAAATACAGCTGATGGCAGAAAATGTACAAGACATAAAAGGAAATAAAGGTGTGGCATAAAGAGCAAGATATCCAAAACCCAATGAAGTAGACAGACAATGAGAGAAAATTTTGTAGGTGCAGCCAGTTATACATGGAGTAAATGACTTTAAGGATAGAAAACATTTTAGCCACGACAAAGGCACCAGACTTCAATTCCATAAACAAAAGTGAAAGGGTGCAAATAAACCACTAAAACTGCCCACAATGCTATATAACTAACAAGAGCAAAACATGTCTCAAGGAAATGAAGCCTGGTTTATTCGCCTAAGGGTATTACTTTAAATGTGTATTCAAAAGCCAGTGTTGTAGCACTCACTTATTTAACTTAATTTATTTACTTATTAACCATTTGATTATTTTCTCAGGAAACTATTACACACCTCCTATGAGACAACAGGAGAGGTTTGCAAAATACATTTGTACATTTTGTCTCTGATTCACTAGGGTCTCCCTGTATTAAGTCCTTGGATGCATCTACTCTGTAACGTCTTTGCTCCATTTGAAATGTATTTGGACTTTTTATAAACTAAGTGTTTTAAAAGCTGTCTACCTTCCCACTTATAAGTTTATAAACAAGGTCAAAACATATTTTAGTTGGAATATACTATTTAAACATATAACGTTTTTGGCATATCGCATAATAATTGATTTTTCACGTGCATTCGTTTTGCCAGTCTTTTCTTTTCTTCTCTTTATTGTGATGCAGTTTTTTTAACGATTTCATGCTATATTTTTTTAATTTAGGACATATAATAGGGTGTGGAATCATGGGGGGTGGGGAGGGGACAACAGCCCAGGACATTACATAAAGAACATCGAATTTCTCCGCTGCACACAAGTACCAGAGTTCAAACCCAAGGGACACAAACAGCACATAACCTAAGAGGTGCATGTAGAGTGCAAATCTGTACTGTAGGTTCGTAGGAAACACATCACATTTAGAATGAAAACACTAAAAAATTGGTGCAAGAAATCTTACCTTTCTAACGCTGCCGCTGTCTTGCGGCTGCACGAAAGACTCGCCATCACCCTCCTGTTCAGTCGTCATTGATGCAACCAGTACCACCGCATCCAGTGGTGATTACAGTGTTAGCAAGGAAATATTAAGCACCTCTTCTGAGAAGTACTATCAAAAACCAGTGAGAGCACGCCTACTACAGATGCTTAAAAATGTTATTTGAATAGGGTGAAAGGAACATAATGTATTAAGTAGCACCAAGTCTGCTCTTATACAGACGTTGTTAGACTTTACTTCGTCCAGCACTTGTTATAAAAAAGCAACAGGTAGAGCGCAGTAACAGGTGTAAGTCCGCTTCTAAATTCTTGATCACCGTTGGTTTATTTACCACTTTTGTAATCCCGTTACGTGCAATTAATTTCTAGGTACGGAGCGTCAACATTTGCTTCCCAACTCTTCTGTTGTTGCCTTAAAAAAAATGGGCCTGAGTCCAATTCCTCTTACACAACCAGGCGGCAATGCACCAATCGCTAGATAAACAGCAAGTAGAGTCACGTTGACTGATGGACAGACAAACAAACTGCTGTCAAAAATTAACTGAAGGGCGGAACTAAGTCTGGGAGACAAGGTCCCATTGGCGAACCCGTTGCTTAGGCAACTGTTGGAATGAGAACGCTGCAATACGATTTCGCTGACTGAGGTAATGAACAAGTTATTTTACTGTGTATTATTTACTATAAGACGAAACGGTTGCTGTGGAGGAGTCCCTCTGGTGGAAGTGGAACTTTTTGCTGATGCGCTGTCCAGCTCCCACGTTTTGAATTTTTTTAAATCGACACTTCTGGACGCACTCACAGAAATTCATTATGTCTCGTAAAACAGGTCTTAAACCATTTGCCAAACCTCTGAGTGCCATTTGTCGTGCAAAGCACGGACCTTCTATATTCTAATTAAAATTAAATGGGCAAAGAAAGATAAATCAGGCACTGTTTCAAACATAATCACTTAGAAGGTGGATAGGGCGTATTTTGTGAAGAAAATTGCTATATCCGACTGCTGTCAACCATTCTTAATATGGTCTAAATAGCTTCATGCGTATTTGCCTGGCTGTAAGCAATGCACACTTGGACGTACTATGAAAAAATGCTATTTTACAACACACCGCGCCAATGATTGTAAATAAGACCTCATGTGGGGATACCCTTTAACTGTCCAGAAATTCGCAGAATGTCCAGACTTTTGCCTTATATTTTAGGTCTTCCCCAATAATTTCCCTGTAAAAGTTGTGTTTTTGTGGCAAATCATTGAGGACAAAACATGACAGACATTTGAGTTTCAGATTTTGTGACCTTCAGAAAATGTATGCTAATATAAAATGTGTTATGTTGACTTTCTAAGTTTATAACATCAACATTTAAAATCGGACCTCGCTCTTAGCCTATTATTTATTTTATTTTATTTTTTTTTTTTTGAGGTGTTCCTATTTAGAGGCTTGATTTACCACTTCACACAATTTTCTGAGTTCTCATCCCATGTGTCTATGAAGCTGTCTAGTGAGCAGAAAACCATACTATATGACTAATAAACTAATGACACCAATATAAAAAGAAAGAGGACAGATGTCGTGTCCCTTCATCAGGAGCAAAAATAAATGACTTTGTGTAGTAAAATTTTGCAATACAGTTTATAAATGTCTATAGATTTTACACTGTCTCTTTGATTATGTCCTTATATTTTCCACCATTTTGCCATTTTCTATTTTTAAATGTGTTTTTTCCCCAAACACATTTTATTAAAAACTTTTGTCTAACCTATTTTCAAAAGTTGTGGAAGTTAAGTATACAGTGCTAAGTAACAAGATAATACATGTAGTTAGTACCACTCTAGAAAAAGTACAGTTGTGTAAAATCTTACCATAATGTTAGATGTCCTTTCCTTCACCGCTGCAGTATTCCTTACAAATGGATTCCCTGCTGTGAAGCCCACCATCCTGCCAGTTTACTAAAGTCTACCAGATTGCCCCAGTAGGAACAGCAGTCCAAGGAGAACCTGCACATCCAGGAAGGAAAAAAGACCAGGGGGATGGAGGGAGGGAGTGAATACTGCAGCTGTGAAGGCAAGGACATCTACCGTTATGGTAAGATTTTACATGACTGTACTATGTCCTTACATTCACTGCTGCAGTATTCCTTACAAATGGGAGAGTGCCAAAGCTCAAGAAAGAAACATGGGAGGAGGAAGCAGCAGAGTCCTCCAAAAAGCCATGAAGAATGGCAGCAGCAAAACCAGCTCTAGCTCTGGAGATACCATCCAACTGGTAATTTTTGGTAAAGGTATGCAAAGAAGTCCAGGTAGCAGCTTCAGGAATAGAGTTAGCGTCTAAGCCTTTGAAAAAGCACCAGATGAAGCCATAGCCCCTAGTGGAATGAGTCTTTACAGAAGAAGAAAGGCTGTCGCCATGAAAAGTGTAAGAAAAGGAAATAGCCTTTGAAATCCAAGTGGAAATAGTTTGCTTGGAAACAGCCAAACCTAAAGACCTTGGATGAAAGGAAACAAATAACTGGTCAGATTTTCTGATAGCTTTAATTTTTTCCAAATAAAATCTGAGCTGTCTATGCACATTTAAGGTATCCAGCACCCCCTTACAGTCAAATTGCAAAGAGGGGAAAAACGTAGGCAAATTAATAGACTAAGTGACAACTCATTAACCATCTTGAGCTTGAAAGAAGGATTAGTATGCAAGGATACCCTGTCCTCATGAAATATCAAAAAAGGTGTACAAGCCATAAGGGCTTGGAACTCGGACACCTTTCAGAAGTAAGAGCTAGCAAAAGAACTGTCTTCCAAGAACAATGTTGCAAGGAAGCTGAAACAGCAAGCATAAAAGGAGCCTGAGTCAATTTTTCCAGAACGAAATTAAGAACCTAGGGAGGAAGAACAGGCTTCTTGCAAGGTCTAATATTAAGGATGCCTTTAAGAAATTGCTTAGCCTCAAATCTAGAGCTAATGGGGTAGTTAAAGGCAGACAAGCAGAAAGAGCTGATAAGTGGGCCTTAATAGAAGAATAAGCCAAACCAGCATTGAGCAACTCACACAAATAAGAGAGAACCAAAGGAACATCCACAGAAAGTGGGTCCAGGTCACGAGAAACACACCAAATAGAAAACCTCTTCCATGTAGGGTTTCCTAGTAGTAGGTTTCCTGGTCTCCTGCAGGACCTGCAGCACATACTCAGAAAAAAGGTGTCTATGAGGAATCAAAACCCTATCACCCAAAGTGTCAGCTGAAGTGTGGACAGGTGGGGATGGATGAGAGACCTCCTGTCTTGTGTGAGGAGATCCACCCTGTGGAGTAACTTGTGATGATTGCCCCTGGCTAGATGCAGAAGTAGAGGGAACCAGTGCTGTTGTGGCCAAAAGGGAGTCACCAGCAAGATTTTGGGAGCATCCTGTTGAATCTTGACCAGGACTCTCGGAAGGAGAGGAAGGGGAGGAAATGTATAAAGAAACATCCCCTTCCAAGAAAAGGAGAGGGTGTACACCTTCCATACCAGAGGACCCTGGGCTCTGGCACAAAACAGAGGAAGTTATCTGTTCAGAGGGGAGGCAAAGAGATCTACTTGAAGAATACCCTACTGGTGAACAATGTCCAGAAACACATCCCTGTGAAGCATCCATTCATGGGATTGAGTGAAGGACCTGCTCAAATGGTCTGCCACAATGTTCTGATCTGAAGGAATATAAACTGCCTGAAGCGTTGTCAGATTTTGGATTGCCAGATCCCATACCAGAAGTGCCAGCTTGCAAAGACGGTAAGATCTCGTACCCCCCCCCGTTTGTTGCTATACAACATGACTGTGGTATTGTCTGTGAATACGTTGAGAGACCCATGAGAGAAGAGAGGATGAAAGGCCTGAAGAGCCAGCATAAGAGCCATCATCTCTTTGATGTTAATGTGCTCCTTCTGCTGACGAGGCGACCACACCCCCTGAACCTTCAAATGTTGCCCCCCATCCCTCATCTGAAGCATCTGTGAACATATCCTGAGAGGGAAGAGGAGGCTGAAAAGGGAGCCCTGGATTCATAGACAACTGTTGACTCCATCACATAAGTTCTTTCTTGAGACACGGGAGAAGAGGAACAGAAAGTCTAGAGGATGCGCATGCTGAAACCACACCAACTTCAGAAACCACTGGAACTTCCTCATGTGGAGCTTGGCCAGAGGCAGCATTAGAATAATGGAAGCCATGAACCCCAGAGCCCTCAGAAACTCCCTGACTGTAATGGAGGCTAGGAGGAAGAAGAGTTTGAAAGAAAGAAATGAGAGCCAATGCCTCCGGAGGAGGCAGGGATGCCAGCAGGTCATCCAAATAAGGAAAGATTTGGATCCCTTGAAGCCTGCAAAAGACAATCACAGGAGCAAGACATTTTGTGAACACCCTTGGGGCACTAGAAATGCCAAAGGGCAAAGCACAGAACTGAAAATGCCAGAAAGCAACAGAGAAACGCAAAAATCTCCTGAAAAGAGGATGGATTGGAATATGGAGATAAGCATCCTTGAGGTCCAGAGACACCAGAAAGGCCTGAGGGAGTAAGAGAGGAAAAAGGGACTGAAGGGACAACATCCGAAAGGAAGGCACCTTCAAAAAGGTGTTTAGATGGGAGAGGTGTAGAATAGGTCTCCAAGTACCTTCTTTTCTGGGCATTAGAAATATTCTTGAATAAAACCCCTTCCCCCTTTGGGGACACAGGCACCTCTTGAATAGTACCCTGAGACAAGAGGTCTCGAAGAACCTTTGGGAAAAAAAGAAGTTGCTCCCAAGGAGGCTGATGAATGCCCATAAAAAGAGGTGGAAAATCCAGACCATGAATTACCCTTGCCAAATGATTGACAGATCCCAAGAATCTTGGGTGATTCATAGCCAAACAGGAAGAGAAAGGCAAAGAGAAGGAGGAATACGGCTGGGAATGGGTGGATATTCATACAACACCTGGTTTGTCAGGAAATGAAGGCTTAAGACTCCCTGCAGTCTGAGTGGCCTTAGCAGGAGGAGTCTATTTACTACCCTTTTTACCTTTAGAAGGAGGGCAAGACTGCCTACAAACAAAGGCTGGCTTAGAAGAATAGTTTCACTGAAATTTAGGCACAGGAGAAACAAAGGCATGCTTAAGCTCCTGTAAAACCTTCCCTTTGTCCTGAAGAGACTTAAATAAAATAGCAGCTGCTTCATCAAACAAAAGAGTATTATCCAGAGGAGCATCCATCAACTTAGCTTTAATATCATCAGGCAAAGGTTGAAGCTGAAGCCATGAATATCTCCTCAGAACTGAACCAGAAGCAGCAGCCCTAGAAGAGGCATGTGCTGTATCATAACTACATCTGATAGAATGACAAACTACCTGAGAGGAAGTCCCAAACAAGGAAAGAGCAGAAGATTTACTCTCAGAGTCTGGAAGATCAGAAGGAATCTGACAAGCCTGAGAAAGAAGAGACAAGACATACCCAGAGATATGGGTCTGATAATTAATAGCCCTAAAAGCTAGAGTAGCCAATGTATGAACCTTCTTACCCAGCCTATCCATGGTTCTACTCTCCTTGTCAGAAGGCAGTAACTTGGATGAAGGAAACAATTGAGATGGCTTATCAGAGGCTACAGACACGACAGAGGGGTCAGCAGCAGGACATTTAAACAAAAAAGAAACAGTCCATGGGTACCTTATAAAACCTATCAGATTTCCTGGGAGCAGGAGGCAGATAATCTGGCACTTTAGAGGCAGTGGAAAAAACATCCAATAAAGCAGGCAAGACAGGAGGAATGGCCATAGGTTTAGGAGATTCCATCTGCAGTAACTCATAGTAACTCATAGATATCTGAAACCTGGGCAAAATCCCACTTAAAACAATTCCATCATCCTAGAGATCATGTACCCAAAAGAAATTTCCTCAGAAAGATTACGAGAATCCTCCTCCTCAGACCTATAATCTAAAGGAGAAGGAATATGGGTAGAATAAGCAAGGGTGTCATCATCAGAATCCATTTCAGAAGAATGCAATCCTCTGGGCCTTTTAGGGGAAGAGGAGGACCAAGGAGGAGCAGGAACTGACACCCCTTGAGGAGGCCGCAATGACAGTAAAGCATTAAATAACCCCTGAGTAATGCCCTGCCACACACTTTGTGGATCTCTAGGAGCAGAAGAAACATGATTAGTTTTCTGTTTCCTTTTTAAGGGGACATCTGTCCTAGAAACCTGAGAAGGCCCAGCTCCAGGACGGTATTCCACAACTGCAGTAGGAACCTCTTCCCTAAAGAGAAACTGTGGTAACCCTCTAGACCCCTCAGAAACAGTCAACCGTGGTTCCCTCTGAACACCCGAAATGGACGCTTGCAAAGCCTTGTCAGATCTGCTGCCCTTCAGATCCTCTCCTGCTTCCAACCTAGATGTGGTAGAAGAATCTGACAAAGCAACCGAGTGAGCCTCTGAGTTCATAATACCCTCAGGAGAAACTCCCAGAAGAGGCTGGACAATGGAAGTTTATGGTCTTACCTTATGCATCTTCTTCTTCTCTGATGGCTGACCCTTGGTGCAGGAAGTTCCATCCATACTATCTGCAGCAAGAAGCTTAAGATGTTGGTGCTCAAGATGCAAGAAAAGGGAAGAAAGGCTACTACGAAGAGTTTTGGGGACAAACACCTGACAAATTGAAAAAGACGTATGGTCGTGAGCAGCACCTAGGCAAAAAAGACACTTATCGTGGTCGTCTTTCTGGGGAATCATTCTCCTTCACTGGCATTTATCCTTCCTGGATGACATTAATCCCAAGCAGCAGACAACAAACAGAAAAAGTAACCAAAAACCCAACTGCGTACTTATCTGCAACTGTGAGGACTCCAGCAAACAGGAGGAAGCACAGGAAAGCCAATAAATAGAAAAACAAGAAAAAAATGAATGAAGGTAACAGACCAACAGTTAAAACAGCATTCGGACTGGTGGCAAAAAAGTTCTGAGGATGGTACGCCTGAATGTCATCTTTATGCCCTACCCCACACAAGGAGTGTGCAGATGACGTTCAGTGTACCTTAAAGCAACAGTGGACTTTGGTAAAGTGGCCGGATGGTGGGCTTCACAGCAGGGAATCCATTTGTAAGGAATACTGCAGTGGTGAATGTAAGGACATCAGTATATATGCAACTGTCTGAATGTACCCCACTACTGGAAAATGAGAGAGTCATGTGCTATTTGATATTAAGATTTTATGCTGATTAGATGTTCGCATTTTTGGTGGGTGGTATCTACTTTTCAAGGATCTTTGTTCCTATCTTCATTGTCTGTTGGTTGAGAAATATGTTTAAAATCTGACCCTGATTTTAGTCCTTTGTTACTCCATTATTTTTGGCTTTTTCCAGAATTCTTGTTCAGGTAGATAAAATAGTACATAACAGGAATGTAGCAGCCAGGAATTTTTGAATTGTACATCACTTGTGGTCCCCACTATTACATTACGAAATTCAATGGATAGCCAGTAAATAAATAGTAAACATGTATCTGTAAACACAATTAACTTTTCCAGGTAAGTTGTACACTTTTAATTTAATTTCTTTGGCTAAAATAGAAATTTTGGCCCCTGGTGCAATGCAAAATGTTGACCATTAAAATTAATTTTAGTTACCAGTGACGTGTTATAAATGCCTGGCTACACCCATGGCAGGTAGAGTATACGATTATCTTAAATACTTTCTTTGTTGTTAGAGATTAGGTTTGTGTATATTTCCAAACTTATTTTACATACTGATTTTGTTATTATTATTTTTATTTGGAGGAATTACATCCACATGTTTTTATTTATCAAATCCTTTTGGATGGCAAAAATGATGTAGCACGAGTAAAGCTTTAAGTTTCAAGGTGGGGCATGCATTGTGTTAAAGTAAATGCACTTCATTCAGGTTAGAGTAAGTTTTCTCAAACTGCTTGCAAAATTGACTTGACAAAGAAAATATATAATGACAATATAGCAAGGAAAGAATTTATTCACTGCAGTCCCCAGAATCTATTCATGAAAATCCATAGGCTATACAGTATAAATCATTAAAACAGCAAACTTTAATTTACAAAGGGTGCACAACATTTACAGGTATCACATTTGCAAGACCTTGAGAGCAAATGTTAAATCTAGAACACTACTTCAGGAAAAGTAGCTCTCTACATACTGCTTGATGCCACTTGCTCTAAACAGCAAGTTCTGTGACTCCCACTAGCTTAGTCTCCCATTTCTGCATAGCCCTCCCAATTTCCAGTCATATACACTACATAGCCTTATGTAAATCTATAACTCCCACTCTATTCCCAGCCCAAATCCTTGATCCCTTTCCATAAACCTCCACTACTCCTCCCTAACCCTAAATTCCCTGATTGCTCCCTTAACCTAAAACTCCAACCTCCTCTTTATACTTAAATTCTCCAATCACCCCATAACTGTAAAGCCACATTCTTGATCCCTAGACCCAAAACTCCATCCCCCTTCTTAAACCTAAATTTCTCAATTGCTTCCTAACCCTAAAACTCCCTTCCCACACCCTAACCCTAAAATCCTCCTCATGCTCTCTAAACCTAACTCTCTACTATTTAATTCTAAACCCCTTTCCTGCACCCTAATCCTAAAACCCACAACCTGCTCCCTCCCCACAGCTGCTTGCTCAAACTCATATTTCATGTTTGAGCATATGTAACGCTCCTTCCCCACAGCTGCTTGCCCAAACTCATACTCAAGTTTGAGCACAGGTAGCAGCCTATATGAGCTATAAGGCATGTGAGTCACTTGTTTCAAGACAGTGGTTTTTGAACACCTGCAGTGAATCATTTTTAGAACATGTAGCACATTCTGACCAGTCAAAAACGGTATAGTGCATGGACAAGTTCAGGAAAAAGATAATGTTGTTAAGCACCTCTCTGATATAAGAAAAACACCTTTCAGCACTGTTATGCTGTAGTCTCATGATAGATAATAAGATGCTGCCCAAGACAGAACCATACCTCTCAGCCTCTTAGAGCAAGAAATCTGGATAAAGCCATAAATAATGGGGAGACAAAGGTCCAAAAATACAGACACTTTTTAAATATTGTTCTTGCAAACTTAGTTAACAGTACAACAGATTTTGCATTAACATTAATTTTCTGGAGTATGAAGTCTGAAACTTAAATGCCTGTCAATCTTCAATGATTTGCCAGAAGACCACAGTTTTATGAGAAACAGACCAAAAATATGAGGCAAAAGTCTAGGCATTCAGCAAAAATCTGCTGAGTTGAGAGGTATCAACAGAACAGCAGTGAGAAGATAAAACTGCTTTAAAAGCTGTTAGACACTTCTCCTTTGCATACAAAAATGCATGTCATAGGAAAGTAACTAACAATTTTTAATAGCTCAGAAGGACAATTTGTTTTTCCTTGCTGCCTGTGTGGTAGTGTTAATTGGTTATACATGGATTATCAAATACAATACAATGAACAATGATTGGATCTATCCAATCAAAACTCAGTTTTTATATGTTCTCAGCATGTATGTAGTGCATAAAGTGCCCTGATTATGCTAAAATAAATGGCTAAATTATATCCTGGTTCAACGTTACTGTAGAGCAAGACCTGACCTTAACAACGCTTGTGCTCTTAACATCACGTCTACACTAAAAGCACACAGCTCTGACCAGTAAACAACAGCAGCAGGACATTAAATTGTCTCATTTCAACTCCTCTTCTCGCCTGCTGTCTGCTTCTCCTACACAGTGAATACATAAGACATCAACCACTCCCCCACTGCTTTACTGGCTTTCAAAGCCAGAAAAACACATCACTTTTTTTAATCTGTTGATTAATTTGTAGCAAATGGAGAAGATAAATCTCCATGCACTTAAAGGAATTATGAGAGGTTCAGAGGATCACTACCATGTGTTGCGTTCTCGATATGGATGCAAGTGCTTGGACTCCCACTAGCTCAATCTCACATTTCTGCATAGCCTTCCCAGCTTCCAGTCCTATACACTACATAGCTATGTAGCTTCTTTACATCTGCTAAGCTATTAATGTTCCTAGAAAGTATGAAGACACTAATGATAACTCTGTACAGTTTCCTTTTTACAATGTGTTTTACAACCTTCTCCAAGAGCAGGGATATACGCCAAAGGTTTGTTTCAGCAGGCCTCATTACTTGCAACAAATGTAACAAGACATAACAAAACCAAGAAAACCAGTTAAGTATATACAAGAAAACACAGCTAATAAGAAAGGACATTTTTTGAGGATGAAGACAAGCTCATCAAAAGCAACATGCTCCCACTACAAGACATATAGCTGTACTTGTACTTGTTAACCCCTTCCCCACTGACCAGAACACTGAATTTTTTTACAGTTTATAATTGGAAAAAGTGGTTCTTTACAACTGACACGGAGTAATCAACATTCAGAGTACAATACTTTCACCATTTCAATGAATGCACCAGTAAGAATGCTGCTTAACAAAGGGGCCAGAGTAGCCCTTAAACCCCTATACTGTCCACACTTACGGTTCAGAAAATCAAAAAGGACCAATGTCGTTAGAGTAAATTTTGGTCACAAAGACCAGGGGTGGCCTGTCCGTCAAACCATTTTAGACAATCTCCTGTGTCTGAGTAGGGCCCACTGGAGAAGGAGCCAAACTCAAACAATTCACCAGCCAGAGGGCAACTGAAGCCTGAAAAACCATCACTATATGCCTGCATGAATGCAACCAATAAATAAGTCTGACTATTCCAGTGCTCTGTCCTTGGTAACCAGGGCCCCTTAGTTACACTCCAGCATAAACTACCATGCTGTACTCAAAGTTTTAATTGTCAGATGATAGAATAAGAGTCCACCTGGAACCTGACACAGGGCAGTTCCATGATGTAAGAATCCACTCAGATACAAGTGATGCAGAAGTCTTTCATAGCCAGTCTTGAAACAAGACACAGACCAGAGTATATATGGTCCTAGAATTTGAGTCAATCGTGTACTTTGTAAAGAAAACCTCCACTAAAGTTACACTGATCAGAAGCAATATTTATTGTCCCCATTTGTTCAGTCCTGTTGTATCAAATGTAGATGCTGCTCCACTGCTGTCTGTATGTTTTCACCTTCTTTCATTGACTGAAGGGTAAATCTTTTCATATCTATTGCTTTACTGGCCAATTTGCCTTTCAAAATGGGGAAAGACTTTACTGGCTTCCACATCTCTCCATTCGGATTGTTCACAACTCCTCCCATCTCTGGAGTCTGCTTTCAGATCTTACTCATCATATGCTCAAGGAAATCATCTAACACTGAATGTGCCTGCAGTAGATCCAAGAAAGTCTTGGTACCTTTGGAAAAAAGATCCAGAGTGTAATTGAGTAAAGAAATATAAATCTTAGACTGGCTATACTACATTTTCTGAAAAACAGGACATATCTGTCTCTCCTAAGCCTGATGACCAAGTAGAAATCATTATTAACTTGCTGCAGCTTTGTCCCAATGATAGTGGGCGTTTTTTCTTTATATGACATCTATATCAAGAATCACTTTGTAACTGAAAAGTCTGACATTTTATCATACTAGGCTGTGCCAACTCAACCTTTGGACCCAATGTGCTCTGTTGAGAAGCACATCATATTTCTACAAGCCAGTCCAGATTCTGAGCTTTTTCTTCATGCAGGATAGGCATCTGGAGCCTTCTGCTCCTGCAGCGATGCTGGCAAAATGGAGATTTCCCTCCTGGCTCTGTCCTCAAGCTCTAGAAAAACTTGTATTCCACCAAAAGCACCCTTATTCCCCGACTCCAGAAAGAAAGTCTCTACCACAAACAACTGAGAATTAAAACCACAGGATTTATTCACCTTAATATTCAGTTGAACAGCACTTGTCCTCAGGCTCATTCAACTTATCCATGATGGCCTTCTCAGATACATCCCACTCCACCATTCTCATGTGTTGTTCTTGTTGTTTCTTTTGGAGGGTTTGCAAAGAGTCTTCATGATTGTTCAAGTCTTCCTCTGTTTCATCTAAGCACCTATTAGTGGATTGAATATAGTCAGTGAGCAATCTGCTCAATGTGAGGATTTCAGTGTATGTGTTATCCAGCTTCTAGTTCACAGCTCCAAGACATTTATTGGTAGCTCTCCCAACAGCTGGAGGTTGATCCTCAGAAGTCATAGCCATGACTAGAAATAGCCCGGAGATGTTAGTCTTTTTTAACAGGCTTTTTCCGGGTCGACATTTGTCTGGCAGCCCTCTACTTAGGTGACAATTGATGCAGTATCATTTTTGACAGCAGACTTTGACTTTGTAACCACTTGCACATTACATTTTTACAATCAAGCCAGTCAATCCAGGAAGTGGAAAAAGAGTAACCTGTCATCAAGTCGCCACCATAGCCAGAAGTCATCCCTGACAATTTTGTTAACATTGTTAATAATCCTTCTTCTCAATGACCCATAATCTCTCTACTTCTTTATTTATTTACCTATTTATTTATCTTTCTTGACCTACTGTAGGCTCAGCCTGGGAGAACTACAAAAAATTTCACAAACAAAAAAATGCAGAAATAACAAGGTAGTTCAGACTAGTTACATATAAAATCTGTATATATCTATATTTACATATATATAGAAGACAGATGTATTTATATATAAACATATATGTGTGTGTGTGTGTGTGTGTGTGTGTGTGTGTGTGTGTGTGTGTGTGTGTGTATATATATATATATATATATATATATATATATATATATATATATATGTAGATGGGTCTACTTCATAAGATCGACAGACCATTTGATCAACATTCGTTTGGCCGATAGCTCATTTGGTCGACAACCAGTATTCAAGGCACTTAACAGGGATTTGCCCCCCTCCCCAATGTTGTGTGACCCTAGAGTTGATATATATATATATATATATATATATATATATATATATATATATATAGTTAGGGGGGGTGGGGGGCACAGCCCCCCACATTGGGGGGGTGGGGGGTGAAGCCCCCCGACCTATTTCCATTTAAAACATGAAAATACAACAAAAACTACACATTTTAAATGAAAATAGGTGGGGGCTTCACCCCCCACACCCCCCAATGTGGGGGGCTGTGCCTCCCACACCCCCTAACTTTATATATAGTACAGTTGTGTACACTTACCATAAATGTAGATGTTCGAGTGTATTCACTGTTGCAGTCATTACATTTGGGTAATCTGCTGGCAGGTTGCCCTCAGTCGGCCTGAATTCCAAAGTCTTGGGTCAGTTGCTGTCTCCTCTTCCATGATGTCAGGTCATCAGGGGTATAAGACATGCAGCCGATGCCATTTTCTTTAGTTTTTCTTGCCCCCAAAAATGGTAGCAAAAAAAAAAATATATAAATATATATATATATATATATATATATATATATATATATATATATATATATATATATATATACACACATGCATCACTATAAACTTTACCTTCATCTACAAGCAAATACACCACCTAGGTTGTAGAAGATAGAGAAGGAAAGATAAACTCCAGAATGACAGGTGGATGGCGGGAGGGTAACCTGGACTGCAACAGTGAATACACTTGAACATCTACATTTATGGTAAGTGTACACAACTGTACTATGTTCTTCATGTTTCACCGTTGCAGTCATTACATTTGGGTAGAATCCCAAAGCTATGGTTGGGAGGCTGGAGCTAAACAGCATTGGGTGCAGCTATAAGGCCCTGCAGAACTGCAGTGGCAAAGCCTGCCCTGGACTTAGGGTAGAGAGACAAATGATAATGCTTTGTAAAGGTGTGAACATAACTCCAAGTAGCAGCCTCTAGAATGTCTTTGGTTGGTACTCCTCTGAGAAAGGCTGCTGAAGTAGCTGCAGCTCTGGTGGAATGAGACCTAATGCCCTTGGGCACAGGTTTACCATGGTGTAAGTAGCAGAAACGGATGCAGTGGCTTATCCACTTTGAAATTGTCTGCTTTGAAATAACCTTTCCTTCTGATCCTGCTGCATATGTCTCTAGTAATTGCTCAGTTTTTCTTAGAGCTTTAGTCCTGCTCAAGTAGAATCTTAGCTGTCTGTGTACGTCCAAGGAATGCAGAATTCTCTCCCCCTTGTTCTGCGGATTTGGATAAAAGGTTGGCAGATGAATTGTTTGGTTAAGAGCCACACTGGAAACCACCTTAGGCATAAAAGTAGGATTTGTCCTCAGAGACACCCTGTCTGGATAAAATATGATGAAAGGCTCTACAGCCATGAGGGCCTGTAGCTCTGAAACACTTCTTACTGAAGTAATTGCTAGCAGCAGAACTGTTTCCCATGATAAGAACTTTATATCAGCGGTAGCAGCTGGTTCAAATGGAGGCAGGGTGAGCTTTTCCAACACATAATTGAGGTCCCATGCAGGTAATGGTGATCTTCTAGGAGGCCTTACATTTTTGGCTCCTCTAAGATCCTGTTTTAGTAAAGAATGAGAAAAGATTGGTGGCTCTATATTGTAATGAGCCAAAATGGCAGAGGCATGGATTTTAATTGATGAGAAAGATAGGCCTTTGTCAAGCATCTCAGTTAAGTATTGTAATATCTGAGGAATATTTGGTACTGCTGTATCAGTTCCTTGTGCTTGATTCCAAGCACAGAAACTCTTCCATTTGTCAGCATAAGATTTTCTAGTACTAGGCCTTCTGGCTTCCAAAATGACATCCATCACAGCTTTACTGAGAGGTGTCGTTTGTATAACTACATGATCAACCATGCTGCCAGGTTTAGTGTCTGTAGTTGGTTTTGCAGGATCTGATTGTTTTGCTGGGACAGTAGTTGAGGTAAGGTCCAAGCTGGGTATTGAGACAAGTTCCTAAGGATTGGGTACCAGTACTGGCGGGGCCAGTCCGGGGTAATCAGTATCCTCTTTGGTTTCTCTTGTCTGACTTTTAGGAGACCTTGGGGAGAAGAGGCAGAGGAGGAAAGGCGTAAACTGATAGGTTTTTCCAACTGAAGGATAGGGCGTCCACTTTCCATACTTGTCTGTGATAAGTCCTTGGGCATAATCTTTTCAATTGATAATTTTGAGGGGAGGCAAATAGATCTATGTCTGGGCTCCCCCATTTCTCTGTTATCATGCTGAAGACTTGTGGATTTAGTTTCCACTCGTGAGGATCCATAAGGTTTCTGCTTAAATTGTCTGCCAGAGTATTTTGTTTTCCTGGCAGGAATTGTACTTGAAGATGTATTTGGTAGGTCAAAGCTGTGTCCCACAGTGCCATGGCTAATCTGCAAAGGGGGTATGATTGTGTGCCCCCTTGCTTGTTTATATACTACATGACTGTGGTGTTGTCCATTTTTATCAGTAGCTGTCCTGGATGAAGTAAGTCCTTGAAGGCTGTTAGGGCATTTTGAACAGCTAGCATCTCTTTCTGGTTGATATGTAGATGCATTTGTTTTGGGGACCATATGCCCTGAATGCATCTTCCTGCCAAGTGGGCCCCCCCAGGCATAATCTGATGCATCTGTTAAGGTTTGGCTGGCAGGGGGTAGAGTGAAGGCCTGTCCCATGTTTTGGTGACATGCCTTTGCCCACCATAGGAACTCCTGTTGTAGGTAGGGAATGAGAGGAATCATTGCTTCCAGACTGTGAGAATGTTGACTCCATAAACTTTTTAGGTACCACTGAAGTCTCCTCATATGCAGTCTTGCATATGGAATCAGTAGGATGCAGGTTGCCATGAAGCCCAGAGCCTGCAGAATTTGTCTTGCAAAGATAACTGGGTTTTTGTTGCCATCAGTTTGAAGTAAGTAGTCAGTTGCCTTTGCTTGTCTGGCATGAGGTAAGCCATATGGGCAGTTGTATTCAAGCTTGCACCCAGGAATGTTATCATTTGAGAGGGTACCAGTTATGATTTCTTTTTGTTTATTGTGTACCCCAGGCATGTTAGAAGCCTTTTCACAAATGCCAGGTGTTGAAGAAGAAAGTCCTTGTTCTCTGCTTGAATGAGACAGTCGTCCAAGTAAGGATATATTTGTATACTTCTTTGTCTGCAAAATGCAATTACTGGTGCCAAGCACTTTGTAAAGACCCTGGGTTCAGTAGATAAGCCAAAGGGCAGTGCAGAGAATAGGTAATGCATTAAGCCAGCCTTGAATCTGAGGTATCTTCTGCGCGATTGTCTTATTGGGACATGCAGATATGCCTCTTTTAGGTCTAATATCACCAGCCAAACATTCTTGCCCAGCATGCGCAGATGCTGCTGCTGCAAAGTCAGCATTTGGAATTTTGGAATGTCCAGGTATGTGTTTAAAATCGATAAATCCAGTATTGGCCACCAGGCCTTGTCCTTTCTGGGTACCAAGAACAGTCTTGAGTAAAAACCTTGTCCTTTTTCCTGTTCTGGTACTGGCTGAATGGCCCCCATATCCATGAGGGACGTAACCTGTTTCTGTGCCTCTGCCCATTGATTTTTTGGCAGGTCTGGCCAACCATTTGCCATTGGCAGAGTGTGGAAATGGAATCTGTATCCTTGTGATACTATGTTTAGTACCCACTTGTCCTGGGTTATTAACTGCCAATTTTGAGCAGAAAGTGCTAATTTTTCCCCTATGGGTGCTGCCAAAAGATAAGTGCTTGGTGTAGGCAGAGGGAAGTCATTGGGATTGTTTTCTGTAGGTATGCGCTTTATCTCCTCCTGATATGGAGGTAGAAGCCCCATTGCTTTGACCTGTATGAATCTTGCGCCTGGTAACTAGATCCCTTAGGGCATCTGGATTTGCCCCTTTGAGCTCTGTCTGACACAGGAAAGGACCAAGTTTGTGTAGGCCAGTGTCTACTGAATCTTGGTGGCTGCACTTGCAAGAAGTCTTTAACAGTTTACATAGACTTGGCTTTGTCTTCCATTTTCTTTAAAACCTCTTTTGCCTTAATACCAAACAGAGAATCATGCTGTAAAGGTGCACCTAGCAATTTAGCTTTAACATGATCAGGCAAGTTTTGTTCCTTTTAACTAGGCATGCCTTCTAATCACAGATCCAGTAACTGCAGCCCTGCAGGAGGCCTCAAAGGAGTCAAAACCACATTGCAAAGTATGCTTTCCAACCTGTTCAGCTGCATGCAATAATTCCTGCAATTGTTTATTTTCTGCACATTCTGAAATCAACATCATTTTCTGTTTCAGCAATCCCAATAACATGTTGTTGGTACTTACGCATATGAAATTGACAGTTTAAGGCCCTGATTGCCAAGGTTGCAGATGTATACACCTTTTTTCCCCATCTGTCCAGTGCCCTTGAATCTCTGTCAGAGGGGGTAGGATTTTTTGCTGTTGAGGCCTTAACTCCATTTGGACCTTGTGAAATAGTTTCAGGATCAGCAGCAGGGTTTCTAAATAAAAATTTATGTGAGTCAGGGACCTTGTAATATCTGTCAGGCTTACTGGGGGCCGGAGGTAAGGAGTTAGGGGTCAAGCTTGACTCTGAAAACACATCAGCCACAATGTCTAAAACAGGGGGAATGGCTAAAGGCCTGTGCTGAGGGAGAAGAAGGAAATCCCTGAGCCTCTTTTCTGATTCTGAGAAGTCTTGACTCTCCCAGTGAAAATGCTCCCTCAAAGTATGCAAGGTTTCTCCAAATGAATAATCCTCAGGAGGAGATGCAGATGTTATAGACTCCTCTGCATCAGAATCCTCATAGGGAGGTATAGATAATTCCTGATCAGAAGAGGAATCAGAAGAAATAGAAATCTGATCTGAAGATTCATAATCAGTGTCTTGCCTAGGCCTCTTATCTGGAGGGGGATGGTTAACCCTGATCAAGGTAATAAGGTCTTCAGCCATTTTGATCATCTGTTTTTTAGGTATAGAGGCCTGTGCATGTGGCTCATGCATCAGTTTTTTAGTTTTAGAAGTTGCTTTTGTCTTTGGTTTTGCAGCTGTCATCGGTTTGATATACAAATGTTGAGGTCTGAATACACCCTCAGAAGCCGATACCTGCTCAGCGGCTCTGGACCCATCCGAGGGGGATACATCCTTCGGTCCAATACCTTGAGTATCTTGTGGCATGCCGGACTCCATGTGGGTGTTGGTAGAGGCCTGCAACTCGAAGGTAGCGGGTATCAGGGGCTGCGAAAGCACCTCACTGAGTACCAGCGAACCGGCGACTGGCTTAGGAGAAGCTTTGTCATCGGTTTTGGATCTCGACTGCCTTAGTCTGTCCTTTTTCTTTGCGTTTTTTATGTACTCCGGTAGTCGGATTGCTATCCGACGACATTTCTGGGTAGTTAAATCTGTTTCCAAAATACTTTGATGCAAAAATATACTGATGCTTAATAGCGCGTTGGTTAAATCTAGCACATAACCGACAGCCAGGCACATTGTGATCGGGGCCTAGGCAAGGAATACAGTATAAATAGAAATCCTTATGAGGTATTTGCTTCCCACAAGTAATACAATTATTAACTTTTTCTGACATTGGTAAGGAGCAAGAAAAAAGTTTCCCCATCGGGGTACTTAGCTTTAGTGAAGACTTCAGTTCTGAAACTCAAACTCGAATATTTTAGTAGTCGGCCGACCGGCACTTGCGAAATGCTTCTGCTTTGGGCACCGCGCGGCAAGAAAGACTAAAGAAAATGGCATCGGCTGCATGTTTTATATCCCTGACGTCATGGAAGAGGAGCCAGCAACCGACGCAGTACCCAAGACTTTGGAATTCAGGCCGACTGAGGGCAACCTGCCAGCAGATTATCCAAATGTAATGACTGCAACAGTGAAACATGAAGAACATCAACTCCAGGGTTGCACAACATTGGGGAGTGGGGCAAATCTCAGGTTTTTGCCTTGAATACTGGTTGTCGACCAAATGAGCTGTCAATCAAATGAATGTCGATCAAATGGTCTGTCAATCTTATGAAGTAGACCCATGTAGATATATATAGATTCATGCAATCCAAAAAAAGGGAAACTAGTTGTTTAGGAACAATATTGGCATACAAATTACTAAAATAGACTGTTGTCATAAATTCTAATGTAAAATCTGTGTTAAAGGTTACTTTGCATTCTATTTTCCCAAACAACTTTATTAAAGTACCATTTGTGACATAGGCAAGTTTATATCCGTATACAAGTAATTAAACTATATTAATATAACAAACATTATACTTCACATATATTGCTATATATCATATAACCTAAGCAATATTACATAAATAAGATTACTTTGCATTCTTATTAAAAAACAAGAAAACAGGATTCAGTATGATATCGCTTCTTTAAACCAAGGTGTATTAAGTAAAAACAAAAGATGAGCACTTTCACTCTTGTCAGAGTTTCATTGGCTCTAACTTATACATATAAGTGACACGTAATATATACTTTTCTATTTTCATATAGAAAGCCATGCAAATTACAATGAGGCAATCCCTGGCACCCATGACTGAACACAAACTGCTCCATCAAATATGTACTTGAACTTAGAAAACTGGACCATAATAGCCTTTACTAACAGTAGATACTGTATTTTTATATTACTACATTGTATTTTTAATTAACATCATATTCACATAGGTTGACTGCTACAGGTCCACGCAGGAAAAAATTAGGTAAGTTAACATCATGAGCTTAGAAGCACTTTAGATTTATATGAAACACTGACTTCCGAAATAGAATTCTCTCATGTCATTTCCCAAAGCATTTGTCAGGAATAGCATTACTAGTAAGCATAAGTTTTAAGACTTTCCTGCAGTAGGTTATACAGGATTTTAATACTGGTTTACGTACGCCCATTGTTTAATGTTGCTAAATCTATTGATTCTTTTCTGATCTTCAGATCAAGTCTGTCTTGTGCCTGTTTATTATTTAGTGGAGTTAACCATATGAATGACACAAAAACCAAAAGTGAAACACAAACTGGTAATAAACGACCAGGAAGTTCCACGGTCGGGGTAAACCACAGCTAATGCACGTTACCTCCTTGCATGAAAATGTCCACTGTTGATACTATCACCAATAAATCCACGCTGAAGAGTTTTCTCCAAATTTCTCCAGCAATAATGGATGTTTATTCTTGTAAAAACAGGTTCAAAGACAGGTACAACCAACAATCCAAAACCGTCGTGCAAGCTATGGTTGGGAGGCTGGAGCTAAACAGCATTGGGTGCGGCTATAAGGCCCTGCAGAACTGCAGTGGCAAAGCCTGCCCTGGACTTAGGGTAGAGAGGCAAATGATAATGCTTTGTAAAGGTGTGAACATAACTCCAAGTAGCAGCCTCTAGAATGTCTTTGGTTGGTACTCCTCTGAGAAAGGCTGCTGAAGTAGCTGCAGCTCTGGTGGAATGAGACCTAATGCCCTTGGGCACAGGTTTACCATGGTGTAAGTAGCAGAAACGGATGCAGTGGCTTATCCACTTTGAAATTGTCTGCTTTGAAATAGCCTTTCCTTCTGATCCTGCTGCATATGTCTCTAGTAATTGCTCAGTTTTTCTTAGAGCTTTAGTCCTGCTCAAGTAGAATCTTAGCTGTCTGTGTACGTCCAAGGAATGCAGAATTCTCTCCCCCTTGTTCTGCGGATTTGGATAAAAGGTTGGCAGATGAATTATTTGGTTAAGAGCCACACTGGAAACCACCTTAGGCATAAAAGTAGGATTTGTCCTCAGAGACACCCTGTCTGGATAAAATATGATGAAAGGCTCTACAGCCATGAGGGCCTGTAGCTCTGAAACACTTCTTACTGAAGTAATTGCTAGCAGCAGAACTGTTTTCCATGATAAGAACTTTATATCAGCGGTAGCAGCTGGTTCAAATGGAGGCAGGGTGAGCTTTTCCAACACATAATTGAGGTCCCATGCAGGTAATGGTGATCTTCTATGAGGCCTTAAATTTTTGGCTCCTCTAAGATACTGTTTTAGTAAAGAATGAGAAAAGATTGGTGGCTCTATATTGTAATGAGCCAAAATGGCAGAGGCATGGATTTTAATTGATGAGAAAGATAGGCCTTTGTCAAGCATCTCAGTTAAGTATTGTAATATCTGAGGAATATTTGGTACTGCTGTATCAGTTCCTTGTGCTTGATTCCAAGCACAGAATCTCTTCCATTTGTCAGCATAAGATTTTCTAGTACTAGGCCTTCTGGCTTCCAAAATGACATCCATCACAGCTTTACTGAGAGGTGTCTTTTGTATAACTACATGATCAACCATGCTGCCAGGTTTAGTGTCTGTAGTTGGTTTTGCAGGATCTGATTGTTTTGCTGGGACAGTAGTTGAGGTAAGGTCCAAGCTGGGTATTGAGACAAGTTCCTAAGGATTGGGTACCAGTACTGGCGGGGCCAGTCCAGGGTAATTAGTATCCTCTTTGGTTTCTCTTGTCTGACTTTTAGGAGGAACTTGGGGAGAAGAGGCAGAGGAGGAAAGGCGTAAACTGATAGGTTTTTCCAACTGAAGGATAGGGCGTCCACTTTCCATACTTGTCTGTGATAAGTCCTTGTACATAATCTTTTCAATTGATAATTTTGAGGGGAGGCAAATAGATCTATGTCTGGGCTCCCCCATTTCTCTGTTATCATGCTGAAGACTTGTGGATTTAGTTTCCACTCGTGAGGATCCATAAGGTTTCTGCTTAAATTGTCTGCCAGAGTATTTTGTTTTCCTGGCAGGAATTGAGCTTGAAGATGTATTTGGTAGGTCAAAGCTGTGTCCCACAGTGCCATGGCTAGTCTGCAAAGGGGGTATAATTGTGTGCCCCCTTGCTTGTTTATATACTACATGACTGTGGTGTTGTCCGTTTTTATCAGTAGCTGTCCTGGATGAAGTAAGTCCTTGAAGGCTGTTAGGGCATTTTGAACAGCTAGCATCTCTTTCTGGTTGATATGTAGATGCATTTGTTTTGGGGTCCATATGCCCTGAATGCATCTTCCTGCCAAGTGGGCCCCCCCAGGCATAATCTGATGCATCTGTTAAGGTTTGGCTGGCAGGGGGTAGAGTGAAGGCCTGTCCCATGTTTTGGTGACATGCCTTTGCCCACCATAGGAACTCCTGTTGTAGGTAGGGAATGAGAGGAATCATTGCTTCCAGACTGTGAGAATGTTGACTCCATAAACTTTTTAGGTACCACTGAAGTCTCCTCATATGCAGTCTTGCATATGGAATCAGTAGGATGCAGGTTGCCATGAAGCCCAGAGCCTGCAGAATTTGTCTTGCAAAGATAACTGGGTTTTTGTTGCCATCAGTTTGAAGTAAGTAGTCAGTTGCCTTTGCTTGTCTGGCATGAGGTAAGCCATCTGGGCAGTTGTATTCAAGCTTGCACCCAGGAATGTTATCATTTGAGAGGGTACCAGTTGTGATTTCTTTTTGTTTATTGTGTACCCTAGGCATGTTAGAAGCCTTTTCACAAATGCCAGGTGTCGAAGAAGAAAGTCCTTGTTCTCTGCTTGAATGATACAGTCGTCCAAGTAAGGATATATTTGTATACTTCTTTGTCTGCAAAATGCAATTACTGGTGCCAAGCACTTTGTAAAGACCCTGGGTTCAGTAGATAAGCCAAAGGGCAGTGCAGAGAATAGGTAATGCATTAAGCCAGCCTTGAATCTGAGGTATCTTCTGCGCGATTGTCTTATTGGGACATGCAGATATGCCTCTTTTAGGTCTAATATCACCAGCCAAACATTCTTGCCCAGCATGCGCAGATGCTGCTGCAAAGTCAGCATTTTGAATTTTGGAATGTCCAGGTATGTGTTCAAAATCGATAAATCCAGTATTGGCCACCAGGCCTTGTCCTTTCTGGGTACCAAGAACAGTCTTGAGTAAAAACCTTGTCCTTTTTCCTGTTCTGGTACTGGCTGAATGGCCCCCATATCCATGAGGGACGTAACCTGTTTCTGTGCCTCTGCCCATTGATTTTTTGGCAGGTCTGGCCAACCATTTGCCATTGGCAGAGTGTGGAAATGGAATCTGTATCCTTTGATACTATGTTTAGTACCCACTTGTCCTGGGTTATTAACTGCCAATTTTGAGCAAAAAGTGCTAATTTTCCCCCTATGGGTGCTGCCAAAAGATAAGTGCTTGGTGTAGGCAGAGGGAAGTCATTGGGATTGTTTTCTGTAGGTATGCGCTTTATCTCATCTTCCTCTCTTAAAACCTAGTTGCCTCGTGGTTTGAGCGTCTTTTCAGGCTTGTTGGCTGTTGGTGAAGCACCCTCCAAGAGGAAAAAACGCTGAGAGAAGAAGGGAGCCACTTTTGAGATTTTAAGTATTTTTTCTCTGTTTATTTGCTAAGTTTTTCTGCATAGCTGCCTAGCTTGAGCATTTTCTGGCTTGTTAAACTTGATTTCTGTATTAGTAGCTGTATTTAGAGCACAACCAAAAGCTGTTTGCTGAATTTCCTGTTTGCACTTAATTTTAAATCGTTTTCTTAAAACTTGCATATTTTCTGTCCTTGACCTAGCACTCTTGTGGGGTCATTTACTGCACTGTTATAACTTGATATTACTTGTGAACCTCTGCTATCTCTGTAAAAAACAAAACAAAAATCTTGCTTTTTTCCCACTTTTCTGAGAGTTAAAAGTTCAGTTACAGGCTTGCTGTTCCTGAACTGTTTGAAAGTTTCTGTGAGGCCATTTTTGCTTGGGCTGAAGGAGGATCTCTGTGTTCATCAGTGGCAGTGACTAACATTGAGCAGCTTCCCCCCGTAGACGTGGTTACTGACTTGAAACTGTAGTTTTATTGGCCACTAGGGGTCATTTCCATAACTCCATCATTTGTCCTCAGAGGAGTGGTTTAAGGCAGTAACTTGTAGTTTATTGGCCATTTTGGTCATTTCCTGTCTTTTCCAGCCCCTGCTATAAAGACGCTTTAGCCAAGATTAGCGATTTAGCTTGATTTAGCGGAGTTGCTACCGTTGCACACTAGGGCAGCCGGTTAAGCAGGTTTAAACTATTCGGGCTACCTAAAGTCCACTCTTCAAATTTTCCCTTAAAACTACCTTCCTCGAACTATACTACTGATCTAATCAGCGTATCCTATAATTAAAAGATCATCTCTACTTGACTCCAAGTAGACTATTCTCTATCTGTTAAATGTAGCACTTGCTCCTACAGTACTTATTACCTTGATACGCCACTCTTGTCATAGATAGTACCCCAAAAAGGCAACCCCCATTTCGGTCACCCACGTCCCCGAATCTTTTTAAAGTTTTTTGTCTATTCCTTCTAGCATGTCGAGGGATCAGTTGCTAGTGTCCTCTCCTGCTCAGCTGGTGAACCTGGGAATATTGAGGCAATGTTACAATTGCCTCCTGTACACAGACAACCCTCTCCTCCTCCCACAAAACACAAATACATGCGAGAGATGCAACTATACGGCCAAACTGGAGGCTGAGCTCTCTCAACATAGGACTGGCAAGACTAGTCAGGAGGAGAAGGTTACCACACACACTATAGACCCAGTCTCACATAGTACCATTACAACCTCAAATCATACACATAAACACACAAAGACATACATGGAGGCTCTGATCAAAAATCTACCAAAACAGCAGAGGCCAACAAAGCAGACACCCAAACAACCACCACCTCAGAACACAACACCTGCAACACATAGACCTCACAGTCAGAGTGTCAAACAGTCACAGCCCTTAAGGCCAAACACAATGCCAGACACACTAGTCATTGGTGACTCCATAGTCAGACACACTGACGCCCGCTCACCAGACTGAGTAAGGAGAAGGTCACAGTAAGCTGCCTGTCGGGCTAGAATCCGCCACATAACGCAAGCACTCAGGTCTCTCAACAGCAGGTACAAATATGACTCAGTCATTGTCCACGCTGGTGTAAACGACCTGAGACGCACTCCTTGGACTACATGAAAAGAGACATTGAGGAGCTCTCTGATTATGTAGCCCAGGCAGGTATGACCCTGACCTTGAGCAGTATCCTACCTTCACCAAGAATGATGCCACAATACGGAGATAAGATGATCAGCTTTAACAATTGGCTTAAACACTGGTGTCATTCAAAGGGGATCCAGTGTCTGTCTGCCTGGGATGACATGCTGGACAAGCCACGCTGCTTCAAGGGACGGCTTGCACCTGTCACCCTGGGATTCCGGATATTGGCAAAGGCTCTTGCCACCCCATAGTGCCTTTTTAGGCAAGGCTCAAATTCTAAACCTACCACCCTAGAACACAAAAAGGAAAAACTAAGGGTAATGCTGCTCAATGCCAGAAGTCTAAATCTCAAAATGCACGCACTCGAGGCCCTTCTCAGTATGGAGAACATTGATGTCTGTGCTGTGACAGAAACCTGGTTCAAGGCTCCTGAGAGCACCCCAGCTATCAGGTTTTACCTCATATCATGCGTTCCGCCCCAAAATCCGGACAATACCAAGAAAGGAGGGGGTATCCATATTCATCAAGGACACCCACACCTCAAGACTGGTGGCAACGACGATGCATCGGAGACCATCCAGGTGCAATTAACCATAGGCAAGACTGCTCTGCAAATTGTAGCATGTTACAGGCCACCCTCACAAACTCAGGAACCTCACATGGCCTTCCTGAAAACACTAGAGGGGATAAATGTATCACCAAACACCATCATACTAGGTGACTTCAATTACCCTAATATAGACTGGGATCACTACTCAAGCCCAAACACCTAGCCCAAAAGTTCCTGGAATTCATAAACTCAAATGCCATGGAACAACTAGTCACCATCCCCACAAGAGGAGATAACATACTTGATCTCATCATCACGAACATGGGAGCACAATGTTCAACACCGGAGGTGTACCCCTCACTGGTGAGATCAGACCACAAACTAATCTCGCTGGAGGTCCTCATCCCACCCCACCTGAAATAAAAAGACCACAGTAAGAACTTCTCAAAAGCCGACTTCACACTTCTAAAGACTAGTGTGGTCTCCTTTAAGGCCCCCGAGCGGAAAACAGTAGTCAAGCCGCTGAATCACTTACAAATGCCTTCTACCAGCACCTGCAGGACTGCATGGATAAGGCAATCCTAAGCAAAACAAAGACTCTTTGTACCAAAGGCAAGCGCCCAGTCTGGTGGACCCCAGCCATAAACAAACTCTACAACAAAAGGAGGAAGCTACTACAAGATAGAGCAAAATCCTTAAAAGGTAAGACACCCTTGATCACTATAAGTAAAAACTAAGAGCTCTCATAAAATCATCCAAAGCAAATTTCGAGAGAAAAATAGCTAAAGACTCAAAAGACAATCATAAGGCCTTCTTTAGCTATGTTAGAAACCTGGGAGGAAACTCCCAGATATGCTCAGAGCTAGTTCAAAATGATGTGAAGATTACTGATCCTACAGACATTGCCAACATACTGGCTGACAGGTTCAGTGCAAACTTCTCCCCTCCCCCAAAAGGAGAGATATCTATACCAAACGATTGCAGCCCCCAAACATCTCCAGCCCAAGTGAGAACTGCTCTCCAAAGCAAAAACACAGCATCCATGGGACCTGATGGTGTCCCCGGCTGTGTGCTCCATGAACTCAATGAGGAATTAAACCCACAGCTAGGACAGCTGTTTAATCATAGTCTTACCTCTGGATACGCACCCAGGAGTGGCGCACTGCAACTGTGGTACCACTTCACAAAGGCGGTGCCTCCACCGACCCTGGAAATTACCGCCCATTAGCTTGACAAGCCTTATCTGCAAAGCCATGGAGAGGATCATAATGGACCTCATAAATAAAGACATAGGGAATTTGCAGACTTTGGATCCAACCCAGTTTGGCTTTGTCAAAGGCAGATCATGCCTTTTAAACTTGGTTGACTTTTTCAAACAGTCACCAAAGCCATTGATGAGGGAAAGGCAGTCCATACAGCCTACCTCGATCTGGCTAAGGCCTTCGATACAATACCCCACTGGTATCATTGAAAACTCATCAGCTTAAATGTCAACCTATACATCACAAGATGGGTTGCAAACTGGCTGAGTGACAGAACCCACAGGGTCAGAGTTGCTGGCGCCATGTCAGACTCAAAGCCTGTCACAAGTGGTGTCCCACAGGGCTCAGTCCTGGGCCCACTCTTGTTTGGCATCTACTTTTCCGAAGTACAAGCAAACACAGGAGGGTTATGGCTGACAAAGTTTGCAGATGACTGCAAACTGGGCACCATAGTAGAAAACACATCTGACACAGATATCCTTCAGAAGGGTCTCACAGAAACGGATAACTGGTGCCAGAGCCACGGCCTAAAGTTAAATGCCAAAAAATGCATAGTCATACCCTTCGGAAAACAAGGTTACCCCTAGCTACCAAATAGGTGGCAATCCACTAAGCACAGAAGAAGTTATCAGGGACCTGGGGACCCAGGTTGATAGTAGTCTGTCATTCGACACCCATGTAGCTAAAGTAGTTAGGAAGACCTTCTACATTGCCCACCTTATCATGAAGGATTCTCATCTAGATCAAGGGAGGTCATAGTCTCCTTTACTCATCACTCATCAGACCAATGATTGAGTACAATGCCCCATTCGAATGTATCTGACCCGACACTTGCAGCAGCTGGAGAGGCCACAAAAGTTCCTCACCAAAAGGATAAAGGGTCTCAAAAATCTGTCCTATGCTGCCCGACTGAAAGAACTCCAGCTCTATTCAGTCGCATACCGCTTGCTCAGAGGTGACCTTTGCCTAACATACAAGGCCATGTCAAACCCAGATTTGATGAATATGCTTCACCTCAAAAAATCTAGATCCATCAGAGCCACAAGGGCGGGAGACTTAAACCTTGACACAGCTATTAATAGGACGTGCTAGAGGGATAGATTCATCACCCAAAGACTCCCTATGCTGTGGAACAAAATCCCGGTACATGTGAGGCAGAGCACCTCGCTGGCCTTGTTCAAGAGAAATCTTGACCAATGGATGGGAGATCGCAGATATACCCCAGGGATTACCTCAGTGTCACTGCTCGACAGAGGCACAGCAAAATAATGGGTATAGTTCCCCATACTAAAGGGGTGGCGTAAGCCACAAAACAATGGGCTAGGCTTGTAAATGCCCTCGGGCAGATAGCCTAGTATGAACCTATGAACCTATGAACCTATCTCCTCCTGATATGGAGGTAGAAGCCCCATTGCTTTGACCTGTATGAATCTTGCGCCTGGTATCTGGAACCCTTAGGGCATCTGGATTTGCCCCCTTTGAGCTCTGTCTGACACAGGAAAGGACCAAGTTTGTGTAGGCCAGTGTCTACTGAATCTTGGTGGCTGCACTTGCAAGAAGTCTTTAACAGTTTGCATAGACTTGGCTTTGTCTTCCATTTTCTTTAAAACCTCTTTTGCCTTAATACCAAACAGAGAATCATGCTGTAAAGGTGCACCTAGCAATTTAGCTTTAACATGACCAGGCAAGTTTTGTTCCTTTTAACCAGGCATGCCTCCTAATCACAGATCCAGTAACTGCAGCCCTGCAGGAGGCCTCAAAGGAGTCAAAACCACATTGCAAAGTATGCTTTCCAACCTGTTCAGCTGCATGCAATAATTCCTGCAATTGTTTATTTTCTGCACATTCTGAAATCAACATCATTTTCTGTTTCAGCAATCCCAATAACATGTTGTTGGTACTTTAGCATATGAAATTGACAGTTTAAGGCCCTGATTGCCAAGGTTGCAGATGTATACACATTTTTTCCCCATCTGTCCAGTGCCCTTGAATCTCTGTCAGAGGGGGTAGGATTTTTTGCTGTTGAGGCCTTAACTCCATTTGGACCTTGTGAAATAGTTTCAGGATCAGCAGCAGGGTTTCTAAATAAAAATTTATGTGAGTCAGGGACCCTGTAATATCTGTCAGGCTTACTGGGGGCCGGAGGTAAGGAGTTAGGGGTCAAGCTTGACTCCGAAAACACATCAGCCACAATGTCTAAAACAGGGGGAATGGCTAAAGGCCTGTGCTGAGGGAGAAGAAGGAAATCCCTGAGCCTCTTTTCTGATTCTGAGAAGTCTTGACTCTCCCAGTGAAAATGCTCCCTCAAAGTATGCAAGGTTTCTCCAAATGAATAATCCTCAGGAGGAGATGCAGATGTTATAGACTCCTCTGCATCAGAATCCTCATAGGGAGGTATAGATAATTCCTGATCAGAAGAGGAATCAGAAGAAATAGAAATCTGATCTGAAGATTCATAATCAGTGTCTTGCCTAGGCCTCTTATCTGGAGGGGGATGGTTAACCCTGATCAAGGTAATAAGGTCTTCAGCCATTTTGATCATCTGTTTTTTAGGCATAGAGGCCTGTGCACGTGGCTCATGCATCAGTTTTTTAGTTTTAGAAGTTGCTTTTGTCTTTGGTTTTGCAGCTGTCATCGGTTTGATATACAAATGTTGAGGTCTGAATACATCCTCAGAAGCCGATGCCTGCTCAGCGGCTCTGGACCCATCCGAGGGGGATACATCCTTCGGTCCAATACCTTGAGTATCTTGCGGCATGCCGGACTCCATGTGGGTGTTGGTAGAGGCCTGCAACTCGAAGGTAGCGGGTATCAGGGGCTGCAAAAGCACCTCACTGAGTACCAGCGAACCGGCGACTGGCTTAGGAGAAGCTTTGTCATCGGTTTTGGATCTCGACTGCCTTAGTCTGTCCTTTTCTTTGCGTTTTTTATGTACTCCGGTAGTCGGATTGCTATCCGACGACATTTCTGGGTAGTTAAATCTGTTTCCAAAATACTTTGATGCAAAAATATACTGACGCTTAATAGTGCGTTGGTTAAATCTAGCACATAACCGACAGCCAGGCACATTGTGATCGGGGCCTAGGCAAGGAATACAGTATAAATGGAAATCCTTATGAGGTATTTGCTTCCCACAAGTAATACAATTATTAACTTTTTCTGACATTGGTAAGGAGCAAGAAAAAAGTTTCCCCATCGGGGTACTTGGCTTTAGTGAAGATTTCAGTTCTGAAACTCAAACTCGAATATTTTAGTAGTCGGCTGACCGGCACTTGCGAAATGCTTCTGCTTTGGGCACCGCGCGGCAAGAAAGACTAAAGAAAATGGCATCGGCTGCATGTTTTATATCCCTGACGTCATGGAAGAGGAGCCAGCAACTGACGCAGTACCCAAGACTTTGGAATTCAGGCCAACTGAGGGCAACCTGCCAGCAGATTACCCAAATGTAATGACTGCAACAGTGAAACACGAAGAACATCAACTCCGGGGTTGCACAACATTGGGGAGTGGGGCAAATCTCAGGTTTTTGCCTTGAATACTGGTTGTCGACCAAATGAGCTGTCAATCAAATGAATGTCGATCAAATGGTCTGTCGATCTTATGAAGTAGACCCATGTAGATATATATAGATTCATGCAATCCAAAAAAAGGGAAACTAGTTGTTTAGGAACAATATTGGCATACAAATTACTAAAATAGACTGTTGTCATAAATTCTAATGTAAGATCTGTGTTAAAGGTTACTTTGCATTCTATTTTCCCAAACAACTTTATTAAAGTATCACTTGTGACATAGGCAAGTTTATATCCATATACAAGTAATTAAACTATATTAATATAACAAACATTATACTTCACATATATTGCTATATATCATATAACCTAAGCAATATTACATAAATAAGATTACTTTGCATTCTTATTAAAAAACAAGAAAACAGGATTCAGTATGATATCGCTTCTTTAAACCAAGGTGTATTAAGTAAAAACAAAAGATGAGCACTTTCACTCTTGTCAGAGCTTCATTGGCTCTAACTTATACATATAAGTGACACGTAATATATACTTTTCTATTTTCATATAGAAAGCCATGCAAATTACGAGGCAATCCCTGGCACCCAGGACTGAACACAAACTGCTCCATCAAATATGTACTTGAACTTAGAAAATTGGACCATAATAGCCTTTACTAACAGTAGATACTGTATTTTTATATTACTACATTGTATTTTTAATTAACATCATATTCACATAGGTTGACTGCTACAGGTCCACGCAGGAAAAAATTAGGTAAGTTAACATCATGAGCTTAGAAGCACTTTAGATTTATATGAAACACTGACTTCCGAAAAAGAATTCTCTCATGTCATTTACCAAAGCATTTGTCAGGAATAGCATTACTAGTAAGCATAAGTTTTAAGACTTTCCTGCAGTAGGTTATACAGGATTTTAATACTGGTTTACGTACGCCCATTGTTTAATGTTGCTAAATCTATTGATTCTTTTCTGATCTTCAGATCAAGTCTGTCTTGTGCCTGTTTATTATTTAGTGGAGTTAACCATATGAATGCACTTAATGCCATTCTGCTGTTCTTCACTGATCTGATGAAGCCTCACTTACTTATTTTTAGTTAGGCAAAAGCACTTTAGACTCCTGAGTTTATTGTTTTGTGTTTTTTTCTTACTTGCATCAGTTTCAATAACTGCAGTAAACTGATGATGTTTCTCAAGGCCACACTGTACCTTTTCCTTTACGTCAGTATAGTCAATCAACCATAATGTTATGTGTAAGTTTATGTAATAAACCTCCCTAGGCTCAGTTTATGTGGACTGAGGCAATGGTGCATTCCTGCCCTGATTAGATTCACCACTTCTTATAATTTAGCGCTAGCTTCACACGTTTAGTTTAAGTCTCTCATCAGAGATTCACACATTTGCGATTAACCTCCCATCATAGGCTCAGCTCATGTTACTTTACAACCTGTAACATCTGCACTGCTTTACTATGCAAGACTTTTGGCAGTGGACCTATCTTTATATTATAACTAAAGTTTCTTAATACTGTATTAACAATCTGTGAATTATTTTCTACTTGTTTCAATAATAGAGGATTAATATCTTGGGTATACTTAATGATCAAGTATATTCAGAGATTTCTGCAACAGGCACTGGTATAAGACACACTTACTGGAGGCTCAATGATTCCCATGGTGGGAACTACACTATACTGTTTGATAGGGATTGCAACTGTGGAAAGTAGGACTTATGACGTGTTACTGACAATCTCTTATAATGTACCTGTTTTGACAGCATTTATATGGAACAAACGTAAATAGAGGTCCATTATCTCTTTCCTCTTTTAACCCTGTTTGCTTCACTGTCCTAGAATACTGCAGTTTATATTAGACCTAGCACACATACACAGTCCTTTCTTGTCTCTGAACACAGTTATAATTGATATATCATTAGAAAGTTGGATTCATCCCATAACAGAAAGGGTGGTATGCTACCTGACATGAAGGATTCAAGGTAGGTGCTTCCAGTCAAAGGTTCAGCCAGATTGTCCTGACTATCTGCAGTTATAATTACTACAGTATAATACTAAAGGATTGTAATTTGACTGGTTGTAATATATTTTTTAGTACTTTTTGCTGCATCTAAACATGGCAAATAGCATCTACTTATTACATCACAGATACAGTGATGTACTAATAATTATACGTAGCCAGGGACAAGATTTATATACAGTGTTTGTATTCATTAGGCACTAGCCACATAGGATAGGAGTACAGCATATAAGCTATAAACTCCTAGCTACCAATACGAGTATATGCAGAACAGGTATGAAAGATGAGACTTATTCTATTGTAGCTTGGATGAACACCCTATGACATACATTTACAACCCCAACTCGAGTGAATTGACAATGATGTCTGTGTTAAAACAGTTAAATACTCCATGTCATGTAAACTAGAGTTACATCTGATGAAGCTCTTTTAAGGTTCATAGAAAATTGCTAGGTTAATGAATCAAGAGCCCTTAGAAGCCTAGCCAATTTTACAGAGATTTTACCCAAGAGAAAAGATAACAAGAGCTAGCAAGCAGGGTTTTGATAATGTTTACATACTGCTTCTGTCCATAAGGAGCATGGGTGCCACCCAAGACTGAATTTGCGATTTTTGATCCATTGGTCCAGATTGCGCTTGAAGATGGTCAGGGAAGGGCTCTGTTTCAAGTGAATATGAAGCTTATTCCAGAGGAAGGGCAATCTCTGGGCATATAACTGTCTCTCCAGGATTTATTCATGTCAGAGATCAGGTTTAGATCCTTGGAGTGTGTAACCCTCGTGCAGTTAATTTTGTGAATATGTAACATTTTCATCTGGGCTGGGTCAGAGACAGCCTTGTAGGTCAGGGATAGATCACCCTTCAGTAATTGGTAGGAATGTGAATACAGTGACTGGGCTTTTAATTGGTCCACATATGATATGTTGGTTATACCGTGTATTTTTTTGGTGAGAAACTTCTGAGGATGCCCTAGCTGTTGCAGGTGCCTGGTGAGTTACATGCCGTAGGGTGCATTGTACTAGATTATTTGTCTGATGTGGGCCAAGTACAGTGGTACTCTGACATCCTTAGATCTGGATGTGATACCCTTACTTATAACCTGAGCCACATAGAAGGATATTGTCACCGCCATGAACACACAGTGGTCAAAGTTCAGATTATTATCTATCTGAGTACCCAGAACTCTTGCCACTGGGTCCACTGTTAGGGGGATGCTATTAATGCTGTCATTTGCAGGGAGATTTGACTTCCCAAAGGGTATTATTATTCAGTTCTTCATATTTAGTTTGAGGCTATGGCTCTGACAACAATCATAAGTCTGCGTCAGTCATTTCTATAGAATATCAATATCATTTGGAGAATCAGTGATTATCGTCAACTTGAAGTCATCAACAAACTTGGTCAGCTAAAAGCCATCTACATTTGCCTTGACATCTGAGAAGTATATCCCAACCAGGAGGGGGCACAGCACTGAGCACTGTGGTACTCCACTGGTGACTGGATTCCCCCACTATAATAACATGTGTCCTATCTTTGAGCAATTTGGCTATCCAACTGGTTTATGCCTAATTTTGTTAGTTTATCTATAATACCCAAGTGGGGTATTGTGTTAAATGCTTTGGCCAGGTCCACGTAGGCAGTATGCACTGGCTTACCCCATCCATGGCTTTGGTGACCTTCTCAAAGAAGTCTACAAGACTGAGTAGGCACTAGGCAGGACCTGCCCTTGATGAAGCCAAACTGGGTTGGGTCTAGAGTGTGGAGATTTCCTATATGATTGTTAATCAGGTCCAGGTTTATCCATTCCATAGCCTTGCATATGAGGCTAGTCAAACTTGTGGGTTGGTAGTTTCCTGGTTCCATTGATGGCTCCCCCTTATGCAGAGAAATGACTGTCTTTCACTTTACTGGGGCAAAGCCCATCTGGAGACTGTGGTTAAATAGAGATTGCAAGTGGGTCTGCTATGTCATGTTTCAAGCTATTTAAAAGGCACCCTGAGACTCTGTCTGAACCCAGTGATGCCATATTTCTATATGTGTATGTATATAGGTTCATAGGTTCATAGATTAGTACTAGGCTAAATGCCCTCAAGGGCTATTTTAAGCCTAACCAATTACCCCATGTGAGAATCAAACCCTGCACCTTGTGTCTGTAAGGTAAACACCTTAACCATTATGCCAACCCCACTCCTCATGCGTATATACATACATATATATATATATATATATATATACATATATATATATATACATATATATATATATATATATATATATATATATATATATTTACATATGTGTACATATACATATATATATATCTATATATGTATATACATATATATATATGTGTGTGTGTGTGTGTGTATATATATATATATATATATATATATATACATACACACACACACACACACACACACACACACATGTGTGCCTTTCTGTTCAGCTGTTCTTTGTGTGTGCCATACCCCCCACTGCCTTCCAAAGTCCCTCCTCACTTCTTTCATTGCCATTGTCTCTTGAGTAAGCTATTTAAGTACTTTCCCCATCCATTGTTTTTCATGCATCCCTAATACTGAGTGCCCACCAACCAAACCAGTATTGCTCTTGTGTAACCCTCCTTTACTACAGATTGTCTCTTGCTCATTTTTCCAGAGCTCCAATCTGCTTGACACCCTTGCTGGAATCTGACTGGGTCTTGAATTAATCTTCCTCCATCCTTGGCAGTTAATGACCAATACCCCTCTTCTTTTATCATCACTTATACAGATGAGTATGAACACATTCAGGGTATTATAAACAAAATTGGACTATTTTTAAGGCTTTTGAAGGTATTTTTGATATCCCTGGGTCTAGACCATGTTTTGTTAGTAGGAGAGCGAAATGCTTAAAACATTTTATTGAAGTAAAAGAAACTCCAGTTATGAGTATAAGTGTGAAGAGAAATGGAACATATAAATGTGGTGCATGTACAAAAGTGTTCATCTATACTACAAAACAATGTATTGACAGTGAATGGTACTAGAATACGTACCAATTTCCACTGTACCTGCAAATATGTTGTTATTATTTATTTCATAAGAAATGCACCAGTTTATATGTGGGAAAAACTGTCCGTCAATTTAAAGATAGAATGTATGAACATTTAAATTATATAAAAAAATTAAAAAAGCACAAAGTCATTGTTCTGCCACATAGAAAAAAATCCTGTCCATGGGTTCTTGTTTTTTGGTATTGAAGCTATTCCAAAAAATACATTGGGGGGCCATGGCATGATTTAATTGAATGTAGGGAACTATGTTGGCAGTAAAAAGTAAACACAAGTTCACCCCCGGGTTTAAATGATACTATCTACATTGCATGAGTTTTAAGATTATTATCATATAATGTATAATATTTGCTTTTGTGATACCTATTATGTATTTAATGAATATATTTTTTATTCACCAACTGTTTTGAAATAATTTTGTATTCATTGTTATTAGCAAATTTTAGTCATGTGATTTTCTAGGAGGGCTATTTAAATGGATGAGCATCAGTTTTATGTGATTCTGATGAAGTTTCTGCTACATTCTTAATGAAAGTGCTAAATCCTTGTTATCCTTGCAAAATAAAGTAGCATTCGTGGATCTGGTAACTGTTGCTGTTCCTTCTGCAGTTTTGTGGTGTCAGTGCAGTATAAACCCATCGTGCACTGCACCCTTGTAGCTTTTGCATTAAAGGACCTGACACGAGTGCTGAAAGCTGTTGAAGGCCGCAGGGTGTAGGATAAAAGGGATCACTTAGTGAATGAAAAGGTCAGTTTGTTAGCTATCTGCCACCATAACTGAAGCATATCTGTGACACAAGTGTAAATATGAGTTGCATTTGGAATGACTGCACAGACATTCCATACAAATGCACAAATGGAGTTAATGTTGCACCTGTCCAGTACATGATTTGGTAGGCATATATTCAAAGGTTAGAGAAAAAATTGCATTAGTACTGTTGCCACACAGAGCGCAGCCACCACACAAGAGTGGTAAGATACTGTTAAACATGTCATTCAGACTATTAAACACTTCAACCTGGTCTTTAGAAAAAAATTTAAATGAAGTGTTTAACAGCTGCCCTCTCCTCTTTTGTGGTGACCGCGGATAGCTGTTAATAGTCTAGTATGTGATTAGAGCTTAACAATAGTAGGAGGTACTTAATAAATGTTCCAATCTCAGAATGGTGCTTAACAAACATGCTTTTTCCCCAAATTCAGAGCATAATCACAGTGATCCATACACTGCAAGTCATTATCTTTCAAAAATAAAAAAAAAATGCAGCACAGAACATCTAGAGCCTGGCAGCATCCACAACTCAAGTTGTAGAAGTGTTGTTTGACAAAGGGTTATTGAGGTCTTTTGCCCTGAACTCACCTGTTCTACAATTGGCCCTACTTAGAGGTGTATGCAGAAAGTTGCTATATCTTGTGATGTTATGTTGTCCTATCTCACATTCATTCTTACAATGATGGGTTCGGAGATGATTCTCTGCTCCAACTCGGCTGAATATGTAGCTGAAAGTCTCAAACTTGGCTTGTGGCAAGTAGGTATCCCACAATGCAGTGGTGTAATTCCCCAGTTCTTGTTTGCCGCTTTACGAGGTTGGATGCGCTGATCTTGGCCGTGGCTAAGTTGTGACAAAATTTCTTTATATTTCCTGTAATACTGTTCTATTTTATAATAGATAGCTTAGTGTTTAGTCATATCTAAATTCTTATGCCTTTTCTTGCATTATAGTTAAATAGTTATAGTTTTACTCCCTTTGGTGCTGCCTTTGGCCATCGTTTCGTAGGCCTAACTGTATCCGTTGTAGTGGTTGTTGTTGTGTCTGTCGTAGTTTATTAGTAGCTCGTTTAAGTTAGTGAGCTCTTTGTCCGTTTAAGTTAGAGGGCTTGTAGTTAGTGTGTTGTTTTGTCTGGAAAATAGGGCCGTTTAAATTAGAGGCCCTATTTTACTCCCTTGTTGTCTCTCTCCTTCGTGTTTCCCATAGTTTACTACTTAGTTTAGTTTTAACAGTTCAGTAGTTAAAACTTTCTTGTTGTTTTATTGTGGTCTTATCCTTATGTTTAAAGACCCAAAAGGGAGGGAACATAAGCCTTCAGGTTTTAAAAAATACCAGAAATGTTCACAAAAAATGTCTATCACAGATGGTCATGTAATATGTGTGTATTGCCTTGGAGCAATTCATCTACAAGAGGATTGTACATTCTGTCATTCCTTCAGTGCAAGGGTTCTAAAAGAAAGGAGAAACAAATTGATTCTTAAAGGGCTTTTAAAGCCAACTTTTGAGGAAGCTATCCACAGCTCTTCTTCCTCTTCTTCTTCTCCTTTTCCAAACAGGAAAAATCCCAGAAGAGACAATCACCTGCATCATTGGCTCAGTTGGAGCCACCAGTCAAGTTACCAAAACTTTCTAAGGCTACTACCTCCTCGGCTCCACAGTCCTCGGAGCCATCAGAGGTTGTACTAATTGACAAGCCTGGTTTTTGGTTCCAAAGTCCTTGGAGCCACAAGATACCTCTTCTCTGAGCCGGTCCATGGATATTTCACCGGTTTCTCCAACATTGAGATCTCCCATTCTGCACAGGTCTCACTCTCCATCCCTATCCTCCAGGTACACCAGCTGCTTATCTGACGATGATGTGGACTGGGTGGTGCGCAGACTCTTGAAGTCACCTGCACTAACTAAATTATTCTCAGCTCCAACCCATTTGGTCTCAGAGCCTACTGTACTGATTGTACCCACTGTTATTCCTCCTCCGAGCCAAGCTGGACCTTCAGAGCCAGAGTGCTTGGTTCCACTTATTTTTGAGTCCCCCCTTCAGTGTTCACCGAGCCGACTTCTGCTCAAACACTCTCGGTGCCGTCCGGAGAGTCCAGGGGGGGATTCTTGGCCCTGATCATCTTCGTTGCCAAGCCTACCCCTTGGAGAGTCAGCCTGGGTTAGCTTGGCTCCTACATCAGCCCCAGGTCTGATTTCACTGGTTCCAGTGCCTTCCTCTGTCTCCTCAGAGCTGAGGGAGTCGTCAGAGCTGGTGGGATCCGCCTTTGAGCTGATGAGGAGTGTGTTCTCTACCCATACAGTGACACAGAAGGATACTAGTACTCTTCCCCCTAAGACACCGGCCACTATCTCAACACCACCCATTCCACAAGACAGCAGAGATCCAGAGCCTCAGGATCCCCCATTGGGTGAACCCCTCTCCTCCGAGGCCTCCCCAGAATATTCTTCTTAGGAGCCACCTCGGAAGAGAACTTGCAAGAGGAAGCATGTAGACTCTCCAGATGAGTCTGTCACTTCAGACACTGACCTTGAGGAATCGGAAGGGTCCCCTCTTCATCCTCTGATGATATCTCATTTGCAGATATTCTAGAGATCCTGAAGGAGAGAGGCAGCTGGCAGGCCACCACCCCTTCTGAGGAGGAGTCAGTGTACCTAAAGGCTTTTGGGTTTTAACCTTCAGCCTCCTGGGTGTCTCTGCCTTTTGATGAGCTAATGGACCCGGTTAGTCGAAAGGTGTGGGAGTCAACTGACACAATGGAACCAGTCCCTTAGAGGCCCAGCAAATTCTTGTCGGCTTCTTCTAGAAAGGATTTTCTCACTAAGGGGGTAAATGTAGATGCTATGGTGGTGGCAGCAGCCACCAAGAAGGAACTTTCAGAGACATCCTCATCTGTTCATCCTCCGAACAAAGACTCTCAAATGATGGACACATATGGGAAGCATGTCTTTTCATCAGCGACATTTTCACTTCGATCTACCTATCTGACTTTACAAGGCTACAAAGAGATCTCCTGAAAGAGCTAGGAGATACTCTACAAAGTACATTAGCTACGGGGGTGAATGAGAAGGTCTGCTCCCATGTGTCCACCTTAAATTCCATTGTCAACTCCTCCATGAGGCTGATATCCTACACAGCTGATGGAGCGAGCAGGGCAGTGGGTTCCAGAGTTTCCCTTAGGAGACACTCCTGGATGCACTTGTGCAATTTTGTGGAGCCCTTTAAGTTTACTTTTACTAATGCCCCTTTTGATGGTTCCTTACTCTTTGGACCCAAAGTAAAAGACACTCTCACCTGATGTGAGCAGGAAGGAAAAACCCTCTCTGCCATTGGAGTACGTTTTGCTGTACCTTCAAGACCTTATCCTAAAGGTCAGAAGAGTGATAAAATGTGGTTCAAAAGATCCCAGAGAGTTTTCCAGGACACATGGAATGATTCCTTCCCCAGGGGCAGAGGGGGAGGTAACAATGGTGGATGCCACCCCAGAGGGGGCCTGCAGAACCAGGATGACTGTGTTTCCTTTCGCAGATGGAGGAGAGGAGGCCCGACTGCTCAGCTCTGGAGACAGTCGGGGGACGTTTATCCATGTACCCAGAAGCCTGGCAAGCTATCACAAGAGATAAATGGTTACTACAAATAATAGCCAGAGGATACTCCATTCCATTCTCCAATTCTGTTCCACAGACCAGAACAATCCCAGATGTTCCACCCAATCTACGGGAGCAAGTAACTATAGAGATTCAAAAGTTTCTGCAAAAAAAAGTCATCCAAGAAGTCCCGCAGACCAAATAGGATTCGGAACTTACTCAAGATTCATTTTGGTGCCAAAAAGAACAGGGGACTGGAGACCCATATTAGACCTAAGCAAATTAAACAAATCTGTCAAGAAGTCAAAGTTCCGAATGGCGACACTGCAGTCTATACTTCCCTTTTTAGGGAAAGACAATTGGATGTGCTCAATAGACCTTAAAGATGCTTACTACCACATAAAAATGAACAGGACTTCGAGAAGGTACTTACGCTTCTGGCTGGGAGCCAGTCATTATCAGTTTCGAGCTCTGCCCTTTGGTCTCACTACAGCCCCCAGAGTGTTCACCAAATGCATGGCAGTAGTCACGGCTCACCTGAGACATCTAGGATTCTGAGTGTTTCCCTACCTAGACGACTGGCTCCTATCTGCCACCACCAAGCATCTACTCCAACAAGCTAGGGATCTAACATTGGATGTTTGCAGTCAGTTGGGTATTACAGTCACCTTTCAAAAATCTGCCTTGTTGCCCTGTCAATGTATTACATTTATAGGTGCAGGTCTAGACACCACTTCCATGGTAGCACATCTTCCAGCAGAAAGAGTTGTAGCACTCAGACAACAGATACTTTATCTTCTCCCCAAGACCAAGGTGGAAGCAAAGATAATTCTAAGATTACTAGGGACAATGGCTTCCATGATAACACTGGTTCCTCTTACCAGAATGCACATGAGGATCCTTCAATGGCTGTTGTTCTCCCAATGGACACTTCAACAGCTTCCTATGTCTCACCCAATCAGCATAACAGAGTTATGCAAGAACGACTTAAGATGGTGGATACACTCCAGTCATGTGACCATAGGGAGACCCTTTGTTCCACAACAACCCATAGCTACGATGACCACGGACGCTTCCCAGATAGGGTGGGGGGAGCATTATCTGAGGAGAACAGTCCAAGGTACATGGCAAGAACACAAGTCTCACTTGCATATAAATGTCCTAGAGATGAGAGCAGTGCTTCTTGCGTTGCAAGCACTTCACGACTCTTTCCCTCTAGGGACAGTTGCGATACAGTCAGACAATATGTCTGTGGTTTGATACATAAACAAGCAGAGAGGAACCAGATCTTACCCCCTTTGTCACGATGCCCTAAGAGTTTGCAATGGGCAGTTTCTTCCCAGCACTTTCTAATAGCAACGCACATTCCAGGGAAATCCAACGTGATAGCAAACAAGCTGAGCAGGGCAATTTTAATGCCTCATGAGTGGTCTCTCAATCAGAATGTAGCAGAAATGATTTTCCGAACATGGGGTCTGCCTTGCTATGATCTTTTTGCCACCCCCATGAATGCCAAGTGCAGCAACTACTTTACCCTAATCCCCCCTCTGGGGGAGACACCCAGAGATGCACTTGCTCACGATTGGCCCTCAGGACTTCTTTATGCCTTTCCTCCATTTCCTGTCATACTCAGAGTCATTCAGAAAGCACAGTCCTTGGGAAGCAGGATAATTCTCATTGCTTCTTACTGGCCTTATCAAGTTTGGTTCCCCTTCCTTTAGCCTCATCTTCAGGAGAAGCCTTGGACTCTGGACCCAATTCCAGACCTGCTGACACATATGTCAGGTGCTCTTCATCCTTCTCTTCACACCCTAAAATTGACAGCTTGGCTGCTCCACTTCCAAATTTAGTCAGGCTTCAGAATTTCACTCCTATAGCTAAACATATCTTAATGTCCTCTCATAAAGCTTCCACTAAAAAACTGTATTCTAGCAAATGGAAAAGGTTTTCTCTTTGGGCTCAAAACAGGAACGTTGATCTTTTTTCTGCACCCAACCATTCTATTTTGGAATTTTTGGCGGAACTCTTTCAACAAGGTTCAGCTGCAGCAACTATCAGAGTTCAGCTCGCTGCAATCCCAAATTTCCACATTGGTGATTCTGTCTCGAACTTAATGTTACACAGGTTGTGTAGCGCCTTCTTGAACGGTGCCTCCTTATTAAGACCTCCCTTTAAGGAACCCCTTTCTCCTTGGGATTTAAACTTTGTTTTGTCTCACCTAAGTCTAGCACCTTTTGAGCCCTCATCATCTTCAGACCTCAAGTTCCTTTCATGGAAAACCATTTTTCTGGTGACTATAACATCTGCTAGAAGAGTAGCAGAGTTGCAAGCTCTTTCTATCAAACTGCCATATTTGATATTTCATAAAGACAGGGTATCCTTGCAAACAAATCCATAATTTTTACCCATTGTCTCTTCTTCAAGTAACATAAATCAATCTACTGAGCTTCCAGTGTTCTTTCTTAATCACAGCAACAAGGCAGAATACAAATTACATCAACTAGATGTGCATAGACAACTCAGACTCTATTTGCATAGGACCAAAGATTTTAGAAAATCTGACCAGTCATTCGTATCCTTTTCTGACGCAAAAAAGGGTAGCTCAGTTTCTAAAACTACTCTTTCCAATTGGCTCTCAAACTGCATTACATTCATCTATACTACAAATAACAGAGATTTACCATTCGAAGTGAAGGCTAGCTCATTGCACTAGAGCAATGGCTACATCATCTGCTTTTCAAGCCAGAAATCCTATGGATAATATTTGTGCAGCAACTACTTGAACCACTCCTCATACTTTTATCACTCATTGCAAAGTGGATTTAGCCTCCTTTGGTTCCATGATTCTTAAAGGTGTACTCTCGTGAGCCACCCAGGAAAAAGGTGCTAGGGACACTGTCCCATCATTGTAAGAATGAAGGCGAGATAGGACAACATAACATAAAGAAGTTACGTACTCACCATAACATTCCATGTTTGTTGTCCATCACGCCATTCATTCTTATGAACCCTCCCTCCTTCCCCCTGCCAAAGACTCCTTGGTGACCTGGTGGAAGTTTTTACTACATTTAGGAGTTCTTTGTTTCAGTTTGTTTCTCCTTCTATTGGGGATAGTATATATTTGTATGTATGTATATATATATATATATATATATATATATATATATATATATATATATATATATATATATATATATATATATATATATATATATATATATATATATATATATATATATATATATATATATACGGTTCCCCTTTACAATCCCGAAATACTGAAAGCTCGAATTTCAGTATCTTGGGACCGTAAAAGCAAAAATGAAAAATCTCGAAAGTGCATAAGTGCGAATTCGACTATCTCTAATCCATGCTTATGCAGTGCAGCAACGGGACGGGAAGTGTTTGGCTGGGATGTTTTACGGAAGTGAAGGTAAGTGAGTGTATGTGAGTGTTATTGTAAGTTGTGCGTGTAGGTTAGGGTAGGGAGGTGAAAGTATGAATGTGAGTGTTGGATGTGTTTGTGTGATGTGTGTGTGTGTGTGTGCGAGGAAGTGTGGAATGTCTGCGTGTGAGTAATGCATGTCTTTACTGTTGCGATCTCGGAGTTGGTATATATAATTGGGGGGGTGCAGCCCTCCTGCGTAGATGTAGTATAGGATTGTGCAGTCTGTGTGTTGTGGGTTGAAAGGTGTGCGTGTTGTGAGGTGTATGGTTTGTGAATGTTCAGGATTTTTGTTTTTCATGTTTGTGTGTTTCGGGATTGTGGGCTGTTCGACTTTATAGTTTCGAGATACTGAAATTCGGGCTTTCAGTATTTCGAGATTATAAAGGGGAACCATATATATATATATATATATATATATATATATATATATAGTTTTATATTTCGTTCAGTAGTAGCAGCAAACAAGATCTGGGGAATTACACCACTGCATTGTGGGGTACCTACTTGCCACAAGCCAAGATTGAGACTTTCAGTTATGTATTCGGCCGAGTCGGAGCCGAGAATCGTCCCCGAATCCATCATTGTAAGAATGAACGGCGAGATGGACAACAAACATGGAACGTTATGGTGAGTGCATATCTTCTTTTTTGTAGGCAGTGGGGGCTAGGAAAAGTGAGATTACTATTTCTTAACTTCCCCTCGCAATCAAACCTCAGCGGTAAACACACAAGGTCAGTGTAACTTTTGGGACTGGGGAAAGTGTAGTTATTATTTTTCAAATTTTCCTCACAATTAAACCTGAGAGATATGCACAGAAGGTCACTGTGGGTTTTGTGGGACTGTCACAGTGTGGCTATTTCTTTAACCTTTCACATAATAGCTCTGTTGAATGACGAGTGGAGACATGATGGCATTTTAGCAGATGGTTTATTGTACACCTGACATAGCTGCTTCTGCACGTACATTCTACATCTTACTTGTAACACATGTTCAGTAAAGTTAGCTTAATACTGCCCTCCTACCTGGAAACTTCCTTCAACTACAGTGGCTGATAAGGTGCAGGCAACAAAGCATAGCACACTGTTCTACATTCTCCCTCTTTATTTTGTGCTTATTGCAAATACATGCACAAATCTGCATCGATATTTCTTGAAACACATTCAAGAATTAAACATCGTATAAACAATTCAACACTAGCTGTTTGGCTACAAATGCAATTTACTGTACATATTTAGAATTAGGTTTGCAGACTATTCTTGCCCTTGTCACATACCATTTTTGAGTAGAATTAGAAACAGGACCTGTCTCAAGAGATTTATTTGATACGGAAACATTTAATATGTTAGAATTATACAAACAAGACTGTCCACTTTCTGGAAGTTGATCAATTAATGACTTAGTCAAGGAACTGGAATCACTAGTACACATAATCTGTTGTGGCTTTGGCTCTGGGACAGGTAAAATATGTCCGCAATTTCTTCTGTAGTCTACACCTTTGGATTAAATTATGTAAAACCTTGGTTCAACACAAATGTCTTTTACGATGCCCACACGATCATGACCTTTCAAAGTTTGCATTCGGACAACTTCACCTTTCAATAATGGTCGTAGAGGTTTGCTGTTCTTGTCATAGTATACCTTTTGCAAATTAAGTTTTTCAATAGTTGAGCTTTGACTACCTCATTACTCTTTGTGAATGGCACTAGCAGCCATTTGTTGATTGGAAGAGTTGTTCATGTTTGTTGTCTCGACATCGGTCTTTGAGCAGGTGAACCGTGTGTCTGGTCACAAGGAATGTTTCGAAGATCCAGTAAATTAAGGAGTACATCTGTTCCTTCCTTTTTTGACTTTTCCATCAAATGCTTTGCATTACAAACTGCACACTAAACCATTAGCTTGTGGATATTCTGAACTGCTGGTTACATGAATGAAATCCCAAGATCTAGAAAATCTTTAAAATGTTGAATAGTATGTTGTACACCATTATCTGATATGACTTTATTTGGACGACAAGTTACAAAGTAAGCAAACTTCAAACCAACCAGAGTATGAGTCAACTAGTATCAGACGGTGTTAACCATTCCATTCGAAAATGTCTACAGCAACTGTGGTCCCTGGTAAATCAGAGTTTGGGTGCATCTGAAGAGGTTCTTTTTGCAGATGCAGTTTACTACTGTTGCCAGCTGACCAGGAAAGTGTCTCCCTTTCAATATCTTTGGATATCATGGGTCAAAACACAATACCTCTTGTCCTACTTTTAGTTGATTCAGTGCCTCGGTTACTTCTGTGCAGGATTGTTATGTATTCCTTTTGCAATGATTTAGGAACTACTACTTTCATAATGATGCCATCTTCCACAATGAGTTCATCTCTGTATGGGAAATACTGCTGAAGTTCAAGTGGCAAATATGGCTGATGTGTTGGCCATCCTTGGTTAATAACATTACTCAGCCTTTGAAAATTTGGGTCTTTAGCAGTACAGTTTCTTAACTCATCAAGCCGTGATGATGAAATGTATTTGACTTCCATAACTTCAAAATCTGCTGTCTCATTTTCATGCTGCTCTGACATCTTTCTGGGTGTTTGAGACAAAGCATCTGTAAAATACATGTGTTTACCTTTGTTGTAGACAATACTGAAATTGTTCTTTTGCAATTTTAACATCATACGCTGCAATTGTGCTGGAGTGGTATGTATTGTTTTTTTCAGAATCATTACTAATGGCTGATCTATTTTGATCTGAACTGGTCTTCCATATATATAGTCACTGAAATTGGAATATGCAAACTCAACTGCAAGAATCTCTTTTTCTATTTGTGCATAGTGCATTTCTGTTGGAGTCAAAGTACGAGATGCATATGCAACTGGAATGCCTTCCTGAAAGTATGCTGCACCAAGATCATATTGCAAAGCATCACAAGTGATAGTCACAGGTTTATGAACATCATAGTATCTCAGTGTAGGTAGACTAAAAATTCTCTTTTTCAAAGTATCAAATGCTTCTTGATGCTGCTCATACCAAGACCATTTTATATCTTTGCATATGAGCTCGTGTAATAGTGCAGAAAGCTCACTAAGATTAGGAATGAACTTTACCAAATAGTTAATCATAGCCAGGAAACACTGTAAAGATGTAACCTTCTCTAGAACTGGCATTTCATTGATTGCTGTTACCTTTGATGGATCAGGTTGAAGGCCTGAACTTGCGAACATGTGACCAAAGTAGGCAACTTCTTTCAATCTGAAATGACATTTCAAAGGTTTCAGCTTGAGATTGACCTCATATGCACAATCTAGAACAGGAGTGTCCAACCCGCGGCCCTCAGAGCTCTTCCATGCGGCCCGCGACCCTTAAATTTAAATTTAATTTTAATTTAACTTTTTTCCGTGTGTTTACTTTTGCCGTTCTGCGCATGTGCCAACTTTCTTTTTTTCACATTTTTTTTTCATACCAGCGTCTTTCCGCTGGTATGCGCATGCGCGAAAACACCATTCGGTTGTTTTTTATATATCTGGTAAAGCGGCAGGAAGGCGCGAGATCGTGGAGAGGGGATTTATTTTATTTCGGACACACTGACTACACTACAACATAGAAAAGCCGCCACGTTTGTGTTCTTGCTGGATGAAATAAATCGTTTGGATTTTGGGTTTTAATCTGTGGTCTACGGAGTTTCTTTTCCTCAGTGGTCAGCTCTCCTTTTGATTTTTTACAAAAGGTAAGGTAAGTAATTTAATACAGAATCTCCAACAAAAAGGGAATGTATACAGTAATAAAGCATATGCTTTTAAGGTTATTAAGTTTGAGGAAGGAGAAAATTAGTCAACTTTATTGAAATGGGCAATGGTGTTTAGGATTGGTCACTTTTACTGTACTATAAAATACTTTGTATATTGCATGTCCATGTAGTTGAACCAGGAAGAATTTTGATAGTGGCAATATAAATTACGGATAACAAAGGGAGACTAATTAAGGTGCATGCCTATATGACCATAGGCAGAAGGAAATAGTTATGGGATAAAATGCAAATGTACAAAATCCACTGTTATATAGGAGTAATTCCAGTTTGACAGAAGTAAAAAAAAAGTAAAGGAAACTGGAAGATATGGATGTTAGATTTTGCAAGGTTTTTAATAAAACATATTATGTTCTAGGAATCTTGAATGGTCATTTAGGCAGACCACCATACTACTCACAGTTTTGAATGTCATTCACTGCAACATAATACATTTGCCTGTGGCTATATTTGTATATGTGTGTGTGTATATATATATATATATATATATATATATATATATATATATATATATATATATATATATAATGGGGAGTTCTAGTATGCTACTGTTCTACCTTCAATGCCTGTATACATGACATGCCATTTCGGTACAACATTAAGAAAATCTCTTCTGATTGCAGTCTTGTAAAATGCAATCAGAACTGTATTTAGGAACTTTGTAAGGGAACTGCACATAGCTAATCAATGAGACTCAAGGTAATGAAAGAGGACTTGCAAGCCCAGGGGGCACATTTAAACTCTAGTCTACAAAATGCAGATTCAGAGCAAATGTCAGACAGCAAAATGTGTTCAGAACAATTTACCTGGCAAGGTAGTTGACAAAGCCCCTGCAGTAATTTAAAATGCAACCAGACTACTAGTGCCTTCATTACAAAGCTGGTACTTTTAAAAAAAGAATGATCTTGAAAGGGCATAACGATTGCTTTTTAGCCTCAGTGCACAGCACAACTATAACAACATGTGTGCGAAGCCAGCATCAAAGTATTGAATTTAGGGATGAAAGGCAATCTGCTTCTGCTTTGACAACTTGCATCTTGATGTGCGTGCAAAAGTGAGAACTGTATGACAGCACTTTTATCACTCGTACAAACATGGCCACTACTGACTCTAACACTAGTGTCTGTGGAGTTGAGAGCTATGATATTATCCCGTGAACAGGATTTTAAAAAGTATATGTAGTATGTACCTTGGTAATATCTCAAAGAAGTATCACACCAACATTTTGAACTTATTTTTGTTAACGTTCTTGTAATGTGATGGCAATTATATTTATTGACAGCTTTTGTTTTGCTACTTTTGTAGCAGTGTATATAACACTGGGGTGTTGCTTTTTATCTCTGTTTTGTAGTGCAGCAGTTTAGTTTGTAGTGTAACATTTTCAATGTTGATTTTCCATTTCATTTTTCACTTGCATAACTTTGAGAAGTTCTGAGTATTTTGTCTTTTTATGGAAAGATGACTCTCCTGCAATCACCCTCAATTGTGTCCGTTATCCCATAGTGCTGCATGTTAGACCCTAACCTGGTAGATTAGGCTTTACCAGATTTCTTGCCCTATCAGGTTTTGTGGTATGGGGTGGATGTTGCGGGGCCGGCGGAGTGGTCATGATAGCTGGACACAGCAACTGTATGTACAGTATAATAAACATGCTTCAGCTTTCTAGTCTCTGGGGAAAAAAAGATTGTTTATTCTGTAAAATTATGCACAGACCACAGGTTGGAGACCTTCTACAAGGGTTAGTTTTAGTATGCGTACCTTATCCAACTACATGTCATGTAGTTACTGGTGAATTACAAGTAATTTCAGACGTACAGGAGTATTTTACTTTCCAAAAGTAAGTGAATGCAGACAGTGACTTTTTTTTTTTTTTTTTTTTTTTTTTTTGCTCTTCAGCTTATGCGAGAGACCTTTTTTTTTTTTTTTTTTTTTTTTTTTTTTTGTTTTGGTCCTCACTTGCCATTTGCCCCCAGACCATTTCTGTTGACTCAATGTGGCCCTTGCAACTGAAAAGGTTGGACACCCCTGATCTAGGACTTTCCTGAGGTTTCTGTTATGCTCTGTTTCTCCATTGCCTCAGATGATAATGTCATCAACTATAATGGCAAAAGGATATCCAGCAAATATTTTTTCCTTGGCACGTTGGAATACTTTCCTGGCAAAACTGATCCCAAATGGCATCCTTAAAAATCTATAGCTCCCAAATGGTGTACTAAAAGTCATTAATAAAGATGATTTGTGATCCAATGAAATTTGCCAAAAGGAGTTCTTAGCATCTAGAACTGAGAAAATAGTGGAATTCGGCATTAATACTTCTACCTCCTCTAGTGTATGCATTGGGTAATGAGGACATTTAAGGGCTTTATTTAAGTTACAAGAATCAATACATATTCATATACCATCTCTGCTTTTCTTATTGGCTACTACTATAGATGATACCCATTCAGCAGGTTCTGACACAGGAGTGAGAACACCGGAATTTACCATTCTGTCTAATTCAGATTTAACTTTACTTTGCATTGCTACTGGAATGTTATGTGTCGGTCGAACAACTGGGTTTACATCATGGTTCAGTTTCATGGAATATGGAACTGGAAGCTTACCAAGTTTATCTGTGAAGAGATTAGCATGTTGTTTGTCTTTCGGCTTTTTCCCTGTAAGGGGTCACCACAGTGGAACTCCGGTCCGCTAATGATTGGCAGTAGTTTTTACGAAATGCTGAGGTGCCAGCTCAACGCCCAACCTTCAATGAAGGCACGCCCATTTACGCACGCATGTCTTTAGAACGCTACCCAACCATGGGGAGGACATGCAGACTCCACACAGAAGGCACTCCCAAGCCAAGCCGAGAATCGAACGGGAGAACCTCTTGCTGTGAGGTAACAACGCTACCGCCATACCACCATGGCATCTGAAAATATGTTGTGAAAAACTACCAATTTAATTCGTATTTAAATGATGAATTTCTTTACTGAGTGAAATTAAACCCATACGTAGGCTGTCTTCGAAGCCTAGTAATGACTGTATATCTCTGCAAACTACATATATTTGCAAATTATAGCTGTTGCCAGCAAAATGGCAAGAAAGGACTACAGTGCCATCTGTCTGAATTTCTTCACCACCATAAGCAACTAACTTTGTACACTTTGTGGAGTCAAAATACTCTCCAGCTTTTACTTTTTCATAGGCTTTTACTGACATTGCTTTGGATCCAGGGTCCACTTTGAGCTCTGTTGGTTTTCCATTAATTTGTACAGTACAAAATATTTCAGTCTTTGCTGACATGAATGAATTTAATGTGTTAACTGTTACAGCAACCACAGAAACACCATCAACATAAAAAGATTCAGCACTGCCATTTGAGCTTGTCACACTCTCAATTTGATTCACTGCTTAATTTGGATTAATCTTACTGTAAACTAGTGCTGATTTGCAAAGCTTTTTGAAATTATTCCACTTTTGCATTTCTAACACTGCCGACCATAAGCTAAACACTTTTCTCATTTGAATTCATGACAGCCCCCACAATTGCGACAATTAACAATGGGAGTTAATGAGGTACAGCTTTTTGGTTTGCACTTATGAGACTTTGTTGTCTTAAATTTCTGTTGCACACTGTCAACATTTGCAGTAGCAGTTACAGCAAGTATATTTGTATGTTCTTCTGTGAGCTCATGTATCTGGAAAACTTCAATAGCTTTGCTCAGTGTTAATTCACTATCATGCACTAGAATTTTCCTCACTGTATCATTATTTATACCACACATAAGGCGGTCTTTTGTTAAATCATCTTACAAATCCCCAAATTTACATGTTTTTGCTTTATTTCATAAATCAGCAACATATGCTTCAGTAGTTTCACCATGTTTTTGATTCCTTGTGTTAAATGTATGCCTTTCCATCATTATATTTGTCTGAAGGTTACACAGTTCCCTTAATTTATGTTTTAAACAGTATGGATCTTCCCGCATTTCTGCTTGAGCAATAATACAGCAGTTTCTCTCTCTCCTACATAAACAGCAGGTGCATATACAAAAGAATGTTCTTTCTCAATGGCCTCTAATCCAGCTAAATTGAGAAGTGTAAACGCTCAGGTGTGTGAATCTTTATTAGAATGTGCAGCCGCTATGAAAATATCATATTCTTGTTCAAATACATGCCAATTCTTTGGAACATTGCCATCAAACACCAAAGGGTTGGGAATCTGAAATCTATTTGACATGCTATTAAAGTAAATGTGAACACCTTATACACTTTGTGGTTTACAAATTTCATTTGATATGCTGTAATAGTAAATGGAAGTACCTGTAGCACTTTAGACATTCATTGCACCATGGAGAGGCTTATGCAACTTACTGAGTACATTTGTTGCAGTTTGAAAAGATTTGTACAACTTTGGATATTTCATTGCACTTTGAAAAGACTGAAATGGATTTTGACACTTTGCGAGACTTAAATTACTTCAAATCTGGCTTCTGACACCATGTTGAATGATGAGTGGGGACATGATGGCAGTTTGACAGATGGTTTATTGTACACCCGACTTAGCTGCTTCTGCATGTGCATACTACATCTTACTTTTAACGCATGCTCAGTACAGTTAGCTTAATACCGTCCCCAGACCTGGAAACTTCCTTCAACTACAGTGGCTGATAAAGTACAGAAAACAAAGCATAGCACACTGTTCTACACCTCACAGGTAGGCACGCACCACTATAGCATGTGTAGGGACAATGTGCTGTCTAGGAGCAACTGGCTAGAATACATGACTGACATTTGTTTCCTCTTTTCTCACAATCACATATCAGAAGTGTATACATGTGGCTAACTTTGGAAGATAGGGGTAAGTTGGCATATTGTAAATATACATCTGTGATCGACATGTTAAAATATGTTATATTTTTGTTGTCATATGGATACAGAGATAGCAGCTGTCTGTTAGTGGTGGGGGTGAAAAGGCACTGTTTGATGCATCCCAATCTAACATCAGAGGGATACACAGAAGGTGGCTCTCTTTTCTTTTGACAGGGAGATAGAAGGTATTCCAAGATATGGATCATGTATTTTTGCAAGCATTTATTTTGTCAGTTCATTGGGAACAACTCTTTTGTCAAGTTTGATCATTAAGCCTTGGTGGACATAATTTATTTCTTCCTTGAAAGAAAAAATAAGATTGTATTTCTTTAGTTAGTCATGATTTGTATCCAGACCATAATTGCAACAAAAGGCTGGGGAAAAATCTCTGAAGTGTACCTCACATAATCTAGAATCCCATAGTTTCTGAGGCCCAGTCATCATCAAGACTATTAGCTTAATTTCCTTATTTCCTCCTCAGTTATTATACTGCATTCTTGGCCATTTAGGCAGTGATGAAAGGATACAGAAGGAAAATGAAGAGTAAGAATGGAGTTCTTTCTTTACCACAATTTGTGTTCAAACCATTGTTGTCTCAGAAGATTTGAAAAAAAATCTCTAAAATGTAACTCAAAACATCTAAAACCCAATAGCTGCTGAGGATGAGACCTTGGGCTTAATTTGATTATTTCCTCCACATTGTGGACAGCTGGGATATATTGAAACAATGCAGAAAAAAATCAGAGTTCTACAAAATATATAAGAAAACAAGTAGAAAAAAAAAATAATCTAAATAGTGGGGCAAGGCCAGGATGGGAGGAAAGCAGGGGCCACACTGGGGGGGACAGGGGACAGCAGGAGGCCCATGAAATCCTTTTCCAAGTATTTCATTTCACCAAATGCCAGAGTTAAAATATTCAGTACTGCCAGGGGACTACCCCATTTAAGTACATCACACAGCTCACCAACAAGGTTTATTACTTTCCATAAAAATGTATAAAACTATAGCACCTAGGTAAGAAAAAAACATGCAATATGCTTGTTTTTTTCAGATTCCTGGTATACAGCTATCATTTTAATTGTATTTCTATTTGATACTACATATCATATACCTGGTTGTATAACAGTGTTAAATATGCCCTTGCAGACACTCCTCAAGCAGTTTAACTTACGTTTAGCTTCTAGCTTTGTCCTTGATGAGGGGTGCACTGTAGGGGTGATGCCCCTTCATGAGCATGGCCTTACAACTGACCCAGTTATTTGAAGTCTTATCAGCCTTACAAGCCTTATCTTCAAAACCATGAGGTGTATCATAACTAACCTCATAAACTGTGATATCAAGATTCTTGTTTGACTTGACCCCAACAGTTTGGCTTTGTGAATGGTAGATCCTGTCCAGTTAATCCGGTAAACTCCTTCAAAAGAGTTACAGTGGTGTATATTGACCTGGTGAAGGTCTTCAACATCATTCCTCATGCTGGCATCATCCAAAATCTCTTCTTCTTCTTTTGGCTGCTCCCGTTAGGGGTCGCCACAGCAGATCAACTGTTTCCATTTCCTCCTGTCATCTGCATCTTGCTCTGTCACACCAACCACCTGAATATCCTCTCTCACCACATCCATAAACCTTATCTTAGGGCTTCCTCTTTTCCTGTTACCTGACAGCTTCATCCTTAGAATCTTTTTCCCAATATACTCTGCATCCCTCCTCAGCACATGTCCAAACCAATGTAATCTTGCCTGTTTGGCTTTGTCTCCAAACCTTCCAACCTGGGCTGACTCTCTAATATACTTATTCCTAATCCTGTCCATCCTCGTCACACCCAGTGCAAATCTTAACATCTTCAATTCTGCCACGTCAAGCTCTGACTCCTGCCTTTTTGTCAATGCCACTGTCTCCAACCCGTATAACATAGCTGGTCTCACTACACTCTTGTAGACCTTCCCTTTCACTTTACTGGTACTCGTCTGTCACAAATTACTCCTGACACTCTTCTCCACCCACTCCATCCTGCCTGTACTCTCTTCTTCACCTCTCTTCCACACTCACCATTACTCTGAACTGTTGATCCCAAGTACTTAAACTCATTCACCTTCACCACCTCTACTCCCTGCATCCTCACCATTCCTCTATCCGTCCTCTCAATTACTCAAAAAAATCAACCAATATGTGGTAAGATGGTTAGCAAACAGACTGACAAATAGAACCCACACAATGTGAGTTGCAGGTGCCTCATCAGTAAGTATGAAAGTGACCAGAGTATCCCACATAGCTTGGTGCTGGGACCAGTCTTCTTTGGTATTTATTTCTCAGATCTCCAAGTTGAGAGCCAAGACCTGTGGTTTACCAAAGTTTGCAGATGACTGCAAACTGCAGGCTGTTGTTAAATAACCCCATGATACCCAAACTCTGTGAATGAACTCTCCCTAATAAACCCTTGATGTACTAAAACAAACTTAAACTAACTGCTAGAAAGTATAGTGTCACTTTTGTTAGACAACCTTTCCTTTCATCATACTGTATAGTCAACACACCAGTAGAAAAGGAAAATTTTGTCAGATCTAGAAACTTGGGCTAATAGCTCCCTCTCTTTTGACCTTCATGTGACAACAGCTGTCAGAAAATCCTTTCATGTAGCCCACCTAATTGCCAAGGGAATATCAGCATGGTCTAAAGAGGTAATCACTCCTTTATAGTCAGCATTGATCAGGCCAGTTATCAAGTACAACACCCCTCTTTGGTATATATCTCACTAAACATATTGAGCAATTAGAAAGACTTCAAAGGCTCCTAACCAATAAAATCACAGGCCTATAGTCTCTGAGCTACCAAGAGAGGCTGGAAGCTTTCTTCCTTTATTCAGTGCCTTACAGACTTTTCAGGGGAGAGCTTAGTGCACCATTAGAGACCCAGTTGTCTTGGACCTCCTGTTTCTCTGCATGTCTAATATCTTCACCAGCATTATAATCAGGGACCTAAATATTCACCAACAGATAAATACAGCACCTCCCATACCTTAGGAATAAACTTTCACCATATGTTAATCAGTGCAATTCACTATCTTACTTTAAACATAAACTAGTGACTTAATGGATATCAATAAATTGACTCTGATTTTTACTGGTATGACCTTCCTGAAGAAAGGTGGTGCTGCCTGAGGGAGGGTACTGACAAGGCATACATGGACATAAGATTTGTTGGCCTTGGAATATCTATGAATCTTAACTGTTTTTGTGGCTTACTCCATAGCTTGTCAGGAAATTTCTGCCTATACCCATAGTGATCCTAAATAGAATAAAGTGGTTTTAAGAGAAAGAATGAATGAATGAATGAATGACTGAATAACTGAATACTGCAAAAATGATTATCATGTTATAAGTCAGTCTAGCTCCAGTGAAATATACCTCTGTGAAAAATTCTGCCTAAAACAGGCTATTAGACAGGAGAGTGAAAGCCTGTCTTGGTGCTCAGTGGGTGAAAGGCAATAAACATGCAAGTCTGCTCTAACTCATGGAAATTAAACTTTACTTGTAAAACATTCCTCTCAACTCTACAAAGTACATACATGAATATAATGTCTTACTGTACTTTTGTAAAGCATTGTCCTTACCTCTATTGATCCTGGGCTATGTTTGAAAAGTGTCAGTAGACCAGCCCACTTACTTCTAAACAAAGAGCAATTAATTAATCAGTAAACAAACTGTTCAGAATTTTACAGAACATCCCTGATTTTGCTTCATATTTTTGCCCTGTTCCTCATAAAATATTTAATTTTATGGTAAATCACTCAGAATCATAACTTTCAACTCTTCAGAATTTCCCAGACTGTCACCTCATATTTTTGGTTTGTTCCTCAAAAAATTTTGGGGTTCTGTGGTGCACCATTAAGACTTGTGCTCACTAAATAATGAAACATTTAAGTCTGAAACTTTATATCCTTCAGAAAATACATGCTGATGCAAAATGTGTTATTCTAGCAATGTTCTAAGTTTATGAGAGCAGTATTTAAAATCCTTCCCTGATTTGGCCCATTATCTCCCATTATTTTTGGCTTTGTCCAGAAATTCTAAGCAAAAGTTGAGAGGTATGCAGAGGATTACTATCAATCACTAATGCCGCAAATTAAAGTTTCATACTTTTATTGTTCAGAAAATGTATACTGATATAAAAGCTGTTCTGTTAAAATTTTAGATGAATAATAGTTAAAAAAAAAATGTCCCTGGTTTTGAGCCTTCATTCCCCTGTTATTTTTAGCTTTATCCAAAGTTCTTGGAGAAAGAAGTTGATTGGTATGCCTACGAAACACTTGCATATGCATTTCCATTGTAACTGCAAGCTTGGGCAGCTGGGAAAAGATTTATTACTCAAATCATCTTTTTCTACCTGCTTGTGCTTGTGGTTACCTCAGAAGTGCCAATGTGAATGATTCTGCAATCACTACTCCAGTGGTAGTTTGAGGCACATTGGCAGCTGTTGAAAGTGAGGGGGTTCTCACCCCCCCTCGCCCTATGTTTCCGGCACCCATGACCCGATATCATGGATATGCACTTTCCCAATTTCTCTGCAGTCACTTTGGTGGATATGGGTATATTGAAGAGAATGTAACAGTTGCCTAATGTTAATCCTCAAAGAAAGAAATACAGTATACAAGATATATATATATATATATATATATATATATCCACACATTGTCTCTGAAGGCAAAACTCTCACATATAAATGCTCATAATAACAATCTGGTTGTCAGAATCACACGTGCCACACCCAATACAGACACAACGCACCCAACACATAGACCTAGTTATGCCGAAGCACTTAATTGCAATCTTCCCAAACCCCAAAGATCTCCCAGATGTTCCACCTGCAAAAATTATCCTCAGGAAACCCAAAAGCACTTAACAGAAACAACACCTAACACTGCACATACAAGCACACCCAGTGGGGCTTCAGCTGCCAAGGCCATAAGGCAAGCTAAAACACTACCCAAGAGTCCATAGTTAAAGAGGACTCTATTGTACAACATACTGATACCCACTCACCAGGCTGAACAAGGAAAACATAGCAGTCAGTTTCCTATCAAGGGCCAGGATCTATCAAGTTACCCATGCACTCAAGTCATTGCACCACAGGTCCCAGTATCATTCAGTTATAGTCCATCTAGGTGTAAATGACTCAAGATATGCCACCTTAGACTATATGAAGAGATAAATTACTGGGCTGTCAGACTATGCATCACAGGCCGATATGTGCCTAGCGTTGAGCAGCATTCTACCTTTACCAAGGATGATGCCACAATATGAACAGATGATTGACTTTAATAATTGACTTAGTTTTTAGTGTCATTCTAGGGGATACAGTATTTGTCAGCATAGGAGGACATGGTTAACAAACCATGTTACTTTGCCAAGGATAGCCTGCACCTGTCCCCTCTAGGTTTTCAAATATTTTCTAAAACATTGACCTCCCCACAGAGCCTTTTTAGGCAATGCCAAATTAACAAACCTTTCAACATAGCAAAATCTCCCCAAGGAAATCTAAAAGTGTTACTGATGAATGCCAGGAGTCTAAACAAGTAGCTCCTCTCCCTCCAAGCTGTCCTCACCTTAGGAAATATGGGCATCTCTACAGTTACCAAGACATGGTGTAAAGCTGCAGAGAATACCCTAGCAGTGCAAGACTAGCAACTGTACAGGCAGAGACTTAAGGTGGACGTGTCTTGATCTACTTCAATAAGAAACATACCTCTGGGTTGATTAAACACACTGGAATTTCTCCACATCCACATTATTATAGACAAAATCCCATACCATATCCTAGCAAGCTATAGGTCACCTCTATGTCCTATGAAACCCATAGCTCATACTTAGACTTATTAGAGACAAGTCAACATTCAACCAAATACCATACTCATGAGGGACCTTAATTATCTCCGTATAAAGTGGGAATCCTACATGACCCTAAATGTGCAGGAGCAGAGATTCCAAGATTTTGTAAACACAAGCACCCTGGACCAGTAAGTGCATATGCCTGTTTCAGGTAAAAACATGTTTTTGTCCATTCTGGTAAGGACAGACCACAAAGCAGTCTCCTATGAAATAAGAATCAGGTCTGTAGTCCCAGCAAACAATGTAACAGTTAGAAACTACTCCAAGGCAAAATACATTTTATTAAGTGATACCCTCCAGAAAATTTCAAGTCCATCCAAACCCAGATAACGCAGTAGCCTATGCAGAATTATTCCCAGAAGCTCTGTACAACCATGTTAATAACTGCATAGGGGCTGCTGTGCCTACCAGAAGTAATCCCAAAACTTACTCAAAACACAAACTGGTGGAATCCAAAATTAAACAGGTTGTACAACAAAAGGGAAAAAAATCATAACTAAAATTAGGAAGTGTAGGGCGGCCATGGTGGTGCAACAGTTAGCGTTGTCACCTCACAGCAAGAGGTTTCTCTGGTTTGATCCTCAGCTGGGGTGCCTTCTGTGCTGAGTCTGCATATCCTCCCTGTGGTCGCAAATTGGCCCCAGGTGTGAGTGCTTGTGTGTATGTGTGTGTGTGTTTGTGTGCCTTCCATGGAAGATTGGGCGCTGGGCTGGCAACTCGACACCGTAAAACTCTACTGGCAATCACGAGCAGACAGGTGATCTGCTGTGGCAACCCCTAACCTGGAAAAGCTGAAAGAAGAAGAAAAAGAAGAAGCACCACAAAAGATAAAAACTCTCTCATCAAACTAAACAGACAGCTAAGAGGACTAATTAAGTCCAACAAAACAAATTTTGAGGTAAAATATCCTCGGCCAAGGATAACCATATGACCTTCTTTAGCTATGTCCAAAACCTCAAAGGCAGCACACAACAGTGTGCTGAACTGTTGGTAAATGGAGCACCTTTCATAGAACTGGGAGATATGGAAAACCTTCTGAGTGACAAATTCAGCTACACCTTTATCCCTCTATCATCTCCAACCCCTTCGTCAGGAAATACCATTGAACATAATCCATCCAAGAATCAGTAGGGAGCAAATGCTCTCTCTAAGGCCAAGAATTCAGCTTCAGTGGGCCCGGATAATATCCCAGGATGCCTCTTAAATAGCCTGAAATATGACCAATCAGGGCCACTGGTGTCACTGCTCATCATAGCCTCTACACAGCTCACTGATTTATTCCATGCAAATGAAAGACTTCAACTGTCACCCTTCTGCTAAAGGGAGGACCATCAAAAGATCCTGGGAAATACAGACCCATTAGTCTGAATACTCTTATATGCTAAGCCACGGAAAGAATTTTTATGGAAATGACTAACAATGTAATAGGAAACCTTCAGACACTGCACCCAATACAGTTTGGTTTCATCACAGTCAAGCCATACCTACTGACTATGGTGGTTATGCCTACTGAGGATATTGGACTTTGAGAAGATTACCAATGCAGTGGATGAGGTGAGGGAATAGCAGTGCATACTGCCTACTTTGACTTAGCTAAAGCATTTAACTCAATACTCCAGTCGGGCATTGTAAACATACTCATGGAATTAGGCATAAACTCCTATGGAACTCTCTGGATATTCAGCTGGCTCACAGATAGCACCCAATAAGTTATTACTGGAGAGACTGCATCCACAAAGGGACTAATCACCAATGGAGTCCCCAGGGCACTGTGCTGGATCAGCCTCTATTTGGAATCTATTTTCCACAAGTCAAGACCAATGTCAAGGGCTTCTGACTTACCAGACTTGCAGATGATTGCAAGCTAGGAAGAATGTAGACCCCCCCCCCCAAGATACCAACATCTTATAGGAAGGTCTAACACAGTTAAATGACTGATGCCAAAGATATGGCTTAAAACTTAAAGCCAAGAAATGCATAAAAATACCTTTTGGGTAGCTGGCCACTCAGAGAAACTACTTCATTGATAAAACACCACAAAAAGTAGATACAGTAGTCAGGGATTTGGTGACTCATGTAGATAGTAACCTGGCTTTTACAAAACATGTCTCTAAGGTTGTAAGAAAATAATTATATGTCACTAACAAGTAAGGGCATGGCATCTAGATCCAGGGAAGTCATCATTCCACTCTTTTCAGCCATAATCAGATCCATCATTGAGTATAACACTACCTTTTGTATGTACCTGACCAGGCACATGCAACAACTGGAATGTCCACAGAGGTTCCACACAAAAAGAATACAGGGCATAAACATGATGTCCTGTGCAGACCACCTCAAAGCCCTATCTCTATACTCTGTTTCCTACAGACTGTTGAGAGGCAATTTATGCCTGGCTTACAAGGCATCCTTGGATCCCACTCTGACGGATTACTGCACCAGAATTACTAAATCTAAGGACTTAAACTTTCCTTACAACATAAATAGGACACATTGAAGGGACAGGCATGCATCTTAGAGAATCCCCATTCTCTGGAATAAGCTTCCCATCTATGTGAAGCAGAGTCCTTCCCTAACCCTGAAGGTGGAAATTCAACCCTGGTCTGGCACCTATGTCTATGATGAACAGAATCATCCATTAAATCATGCCCTAACTAATAAACCCCCCTTAAAATAGTCTTTCAGGCACAATAACTCTTGGGATACATGTGGGTTGAATGACTAGGCTTATAAAGGCCCCAGCAGTCATTACCCTAGTATACACCTATGAAATTATGAACTGTCATCCCATTCCCTGTGACTGGTTCGTCACAACATGCAAAATAACTAATTAGGAAGCATTTTTTGTATGATAAGAGCAATAACAAGAGCAATTACATCAACGAACAAAAGTTCTTTTATCATTATATAAAACCATGATTAGGCCAGTGTCAGACTGTAGTCCTGTTTTTGTGTATATACTCAAAGGAAGAGATGGAAAGATTGGAGAAAGCTCAGACAAGAGAATTAAGAATTAACCTTATAACGAAAGACTGATGGAACTGAATGTGAACTCAGTTCACTACAGACTCACCAGTTGTAGCCCAAAATGGTCAAAATGGGCATATAACATAACTAAAGATGTAATTTTAAGAACAATGTTAGGGATGGAACTGCTAGGACGTAAAAGGACAACAAGAAATAATAATTTGCTGCTGAGGATCAAAAAGATATAATACAAACATTAAAGGAAACAACTTTTTTAAGTGAGGGTGGCAAGCTTATTAAATAACCTTCTGATTAATATAAGATCATTACAGCACCTACAAATATTTACATTTTGGTTAGAGAAGTTCTTTTGTGGAATAGTATATGAGACAATGAAAGTGGAGTAGTTCATTACATGACATACCAGGGTCTGTAGCCATTATACATGTTGAACAATTATTCCTTTGTGTGTAATAGTGTGAAAGCCTCAGCAAAGCAATATATACTCTCAGTCATTTATAAAATTGGTTAAAAATTAAGTAATAGGATTGTATATCAATCCATAAAGAACAGCAATGTGATTGAAATTCCAAATCAAACAAAAGGGTGTCAGGGACTTCTTAAACCCACCTAGCATTGGGACATTTCTTAATAAGTTTCAAAGATGTGAGCTTAAATGAGTGAAGTGACAAATCCCTGAGGATTCAAACCACACCCCAGCAGCCTCTCAATGGCGAAGTAAAGAGCAGTTTGGCAGAGAGAAGGGATCTATGTCAAGTAGGGCAAGGTAAATGACCAAAACTTTCTAGGTGATACATGACTGACCTGGCAGCCAGTACTGACTGCAAAGAAGTAGTGCAAAGTAGTGTCAGTGTGATGTACTTTTTAATAAATGGACAATGGAGTTTTGTGTAGCTGCAGATGGTCAGCCCAGGAGTCCTAGGTATAGAGAGTTGTAGTAATCCAGACACAGTGAAACCAAACAGTGTACAACCACAGCTGGTACTCTGTAAATAATAGGTGCTTGATCCAAAAATGTTCCTTAGCTGTAAACATGCAGACCATATGACAGCTGACCCCTGGTTCTTAAGTGTCAGTCTTTTAAGAAGAACAACAGTGATATCAGATATATTTGACACAGATTCAAGCCTATTTCCCTCATAAATAATGTAGGGCATCAAAGGTTGGAGCTTTGAGTGCGTAAGCATGGCATGGACATCTAGAAAAACTATTCTGCATTTGAGCTGATTACTAAGTATCCATCAGAGGATGCAGTCAGTGTCATCAGCAAGAGGATCCAGAGCTGTTGTAGATTCCTTTGGGGAACCAGAAGTTTATTTGTATGTCATCAGAATAATGCTAATATTGTAGTTTTCTCTTTCTAATGAGATTACTCAGAGCATCAGGTAGACAGCAAAAAGAGGGCTCTACATATAACCCTAAGTATGCCACAGTCCAGATGGAAGGTTGAGAAGGAATCAATATCAGAAACAACCCTCTGTGAAAGAGCAGAACAGCAGTAAACAAACAAACACGAACAAATTAATTACACCAAGATAGTTCCTGAGATACCACATTTGTAATAATGTGTTCAAACATAATTCTGTGCCTTACTGCTGTGATAAGTCTGCAAACCAGACTAGAAAGTATCATAAAACTTATATTCCAAGAAAGATAGTAGCCAAATTGCATGTAAAGTGCTTTCTCTGAAACCTTGAAAATAATGGAATGTTGGAGATAAGGTGGTAAATTCCAAGGACCTTGGTACCCAAAAAAGATTTCTTCAGAAAAAGGGTAACTAAGGCCTCCTTAAAATAGAGTAGAAAGATGCCTGACTGCAAGGAGGGTGAGATGATCTTCTACAGAGAAGACCTAAGACCTCCAGACAGGCAATAATAAGCATGGTAAGGCAAGTGTTAAGATCACATATGTTCTTTTAAAGTATTTGTTGCAATGGAAATAATTAGGAAATCAAAGTCAGACCAAGACGTGATGTTGTCACACAAGCATGATTTAACCCATCCGCAAGAGCATCATTGGCATAACACTAGATCTATTGGAGACAAGGTTTGCTATGAAGAACCAGGCAGTGAGTTTACATTCCTCTTTAGGTAGCAGTGTTTGAGCGGCAAGACAGGCTGGGCTGTTCTGCTTCTGAGCTACCCCCTTAGCTGTCCCCAGAGGAAATCTCTCTGGACAGGGTAAACAGTGATTATCCAAGCCAAGCTTGTCCTATAGATGGCAGAATAATCATCATCAACTAATCTTTGTCTGGTCTTATGAAGACAACTTAGCTTCTATGAAGAGAATGTAGTTTGTGGTTGATGAGCTAGAACAGGAGAACATGACGTGAGGTGACAAACTTCAGAAAAACAGACTAGGCTTTGTTGTACACAAAACTAGATCATACTGGCATTGTCAGCAGTATTGTCTGCAAGAAACTGGTGCAGAGTACAGCAAAGAACCTCAAAGGAGGCAATGTTATAATTCCTGCAGTGCACCAAGGGAAAAGCCATTCATGAGAGATCCACAGCAAAATGCATCAAATAGCGGTTATATTGGGATATCATTTTTGCCTCCAGTTCACTGGCTAAGGCAACTTGCAGGATTACCAAGTTCAGGGTCTGCCCAAATAATGAATAGCAGAGGTAACCACCACAACAAACCTGAACCCTTTCATAAAATAAAGGAATTCATTTGCAGGAGCCATGAACTCCTCATCAGTCAAAATGTTGACATCATCCCAGATTAATCAGTTTAGCCTGTTCGAGACAAAGTCTATGAACTTAAAACAAACCGAGTCTACAAAAAAAGATCCAACGTTTCACTGAAGACTTGACCACACAGAATTTATTCTAAAAATAAAAAATAAAATAAACGTTAAACGTAAAGAGCTTTTCGTCGCTCAATGTTTGAGCAACTTCCTCAGACATTCAACACCTTATCTAATTGTTTATATATACTCACGTCACTAAAAACACTATGATTATGCATCAATTACAATTTTAAAGCAATAGTGTTCAATAACAAACATGAAGCAGCAAAGAATGTGTATAACAAATATAAGTATACACAATTAAAAGTATATATATATATACATCTAAAATCACATAAACATATAATCAACCCGCAAGAAATAAACCCAAATAAATATTTATAAAAATGAAGCTTAAATAAAGTGATACAGTGCAGGTTTGCAAGGTAAATTTTCAGTAAAAGTCAAAACAACGTTTCATACAAGTCTTTAAACTATATACAATAATAAAGTGCAAGCAAGACAGGTTACATTAAACTTGTCATAAAAGTTGTTGTTTTAGAATGTATTTAAACAAGTGTATATATATGTTTATTTTTTAAAATTGTATAAAAATATATGTATATATAGATTTTTAAAATTGTTTGTAAAATCTTATGTGTACATCTCATAATAAAATGTAGTATACACATTAAGGTGAACTCATAAATTACAAGTGCGAATGTTGTAAAGTTTCTAGTAAATGTAAGTTAAATAACTAGGAAAATACATGTGTATATAAATAAGTGTAAGTGTATATGTCATACCTATCTTTACACAAAAGGGGTCTTAAATAAATTTTACTGTAATAATGTAGGCAAACCTATGAACTAAATAAGTGTATTTGTTAATTCCTGTTCAAACTCCTTAATTTTAATAGGCAGCTAATGTTACAATGGTCATTTAACCCTGGGTAAACAAATGCATTTGTACGCCATTGCCAAGTTAATTCTCGCTAATCTAAAAGCAAGTTGGTTGGACCACCTCTAAGGTTTGTCTGAATCTGGTCTAATGCCGTAAATTTGAAATTATGGCCCGGGTTAGTTAAAATATGTTTAAATAAGGCATTCTCAACTTTTTTGTTTTGTATAGCATATGTGTGTTCATAAACTCTTTCTTTGAAGTGCCTTTCAGTCTTTCCTATATAGAAAGCTGGGCATAGTGTACAACACTATAAGTTTAGTAGCAATTTAGTTTGTATTTAACTTCATATTTTTTGTTTTTAATAGTTATATATTCTCCACTACACATATGTTTACACATATTACAACTTTCACAATTGTCATGCCTTTCTTCCTACTAAAATTGTTAATAGTATTACCTTCCAAAATGTTTTTCAAATTATAACCCCTTCTATATACGATTCTAGGATATTCAACTAGATTACTAGAAATGCTCCTATCTTGTTGAATCAAGGTCCAGTTTTTGAATAATAATTTTTAATGATATCACTGTCCATGTTATATGTTGTTATAAAACTAAGTTTGAAATCATTATTAGGTTGTATTTTGTACCTCTCACAGAAAAAGCTGTAAGTAGTTAGCATTCAAGTTCAAAGTCACTATAAGTAGTTAGCTGGCCTTTCACTATAGCTAATTGCAGAAAGTTTCTTTCCTATGTATCTTAGAAAAGTACTGATTATTAGCATAGTCTTTAGATAAATTCACATCCAAATAATCAATAGATTGTTTCTGAAAATTGGATGTGAATTTAAAGAAGTCTGTAGTATTGTTGAAGAAATTTAAAAGCTTTTCTGCTTTTCTTTTATCTCCTCAAATAAGATAAAACCAGGAAGGGTATAGTACTTAATAAGAGGCCCATTCAATATTCTCAAAATATATTCATGTTCCCAATACCATAACTGTGTGCTAAACTGGCCCCACAAGGTGAACCCATTGCAACACCACATTTTGCAAATACAACTTGTTATTAAAAGTGAAAAAATTGTTTGTCAAAATAATATCCAATAGTGTTGTTACAGTAAAAATTTCGTTTGCTGGAGCCCCTTTCTTAATTAAAAATAAATTTACCCACTCTATCGCTTCCAAATGTGGAATTGTATATAAATCTATAACGTCAATAGTGACGAAGTTGTGGTCTTCTCTGTATACAATGTTGTCAAAATTCTTCAGAAAAGACCATGAATCTTTACATACTTGAACTTCAGTCACTAGATATTTTTTTAAAATATTGTCTACTAATTGATAGAGTTTCGTCCATCTATTAATGGTCTAAACGGGGGGTCCAGAATGTTTTTATGTATTTTTGGTGTTGCAAACATAATAGGGATCTTTGGCCAGTTAGTAGTGATATATTGGTAACTGTTCAAATCAATGTATCCGTCCATAAATAGGTCACTGTAATAACCTTTTATCATTCTATATGCAGTATTAACTTCATTTACAGATACTTCTTTATATGTTTCATTAGCCAGTATTTTCTCAACTCTGTCAACATAATCGTAGTTATCAAATAAGGTCAGTCCTCCACCTTTGTCTGGCTTAATAGCTCTAATATTAAGTGTTTTAAATGTAGATAGAGCTACGCTTTCATCCTTATTTATATTTCTTCTTTGCCTTGGATTCATATAAATTCTATTATATGAACTGTCTTTGATACTACGTAAATCAAGTTCCATAACCTGTTCAAATGTAGACAGAGTTGGGTGTAAAGTAGGGTTGTATTCACTAACTGCTTTAAGTGACTCACTGGCTACTGGTGAGTCTCCTAAAAGAATGCTAAGGTTAAGTTTCCTTACAAATAATTTAAGGTCCTTGATACATTGTGCCAAATCCATATGATTGCTAGGCAGGTTATGGAACTTGATTTACGTAGTATCAAAGACAGTTCATATAATAGAATTTATATGAATCCAAGGCAAAGAAGAAATATAAGTAAGGATGAAAGCGTAGCTCTATCTACATTTAAAACACTTAATATTAGAGCTATTAAGCCAGACAAAGGTGGAGGACTGACCTTATTTGATAACTACGATTATGTTGACAGAGCTGAGAAAATACTGGCTAATGAAACATATAAAGAAGTATCTGTAAATGAAGTTAATACTGCATATAGAATGATAAAAGGTTATTACAGTGACCTATTTATGGACGGATACATTGATTTGAACAGTTACCAATATATCACTACTAACTGGCCAAAGATCCCTATTATGTTTGCAACACCAAAAATACATAAAAACATTCTGGACCCCCCGTTTAGACCATTAATAGATGGACGAAACTCTATCACGTATGCATCTGCTAAATTAGTAGACAATATTTTAAAAAAATATCTAGTGACTGAAGTTCAAGTATGTAAAGATTCATGGTCTTTTCTGAAGAATTTTGACAACATTGTATACAGAGAAGACCACAACTTCGTCACTATTGACGTTATAGATTTATATACGTCAATTCCACATTTGGAAGCGATAGAGTGGGTAAATTTATTTTTAATTAAGAAAGGGGCTCCAGCAAATGAAATTTTTACTGTAACAACACTATTGGATATTATTTTGACAAACAATTTTTTCACTTTTAATAATAAGTTGTATTTGCAAAAATGTGGTGTTGCAATGGGTTCACCTTGTGGGGCCAGTTTAGCGAACACAGTTATGGCGTATTGGGAACATGAATATATTTTTGAGAATATTGAATGGGCCCCTCTTATTAAGTACTATACCCGCTTCCTGGACGATATTTTTATCTTATTTGGAGGAGATAAAAGAAAAGCAGAAAAGCTTTTAAATTTCTTCAACAATACTACAGACTTCTTTAAATTCACATCCAATTTTCAGAAACAATCTATTGATTATTTGGATGTGAATTTATCTAAAGACTATGCTAATAATCAGTACTTTTCTAAGATACATAGGAAAGAAACTTTCTGCAATTCATACCTCCACTATACCAGCCTCCACCCGACCTCACAGAAAAAAGCTATAGTGAAAGGCCAGCTAATTCGAGCAGCTCGTATGACTACTTATATTAGTGACTTTGAACTTGAATGCGAACTACTTACAGCTTTTTTCTGTGAGAGGGGTTACCCCAGTGACTTTTTAGATGAGATAGTCCAGGAAGTGAGATGTAAAAAAACTAATGGTATTATACTTCCCATCCTTAACCAATTAATTGATAAAAGTACATCTTCAGATATAGTGGAAAACCAGGAGTACTTTTCAGAGGAAACAGAAACCTTGGAAAGAAAAATACAACCTAATAATGATTTCAAACTTAGTTTTATAACAACATATAACATGGACAGTGATATCATTAAAAATTATTATTCAAAAACTGGACCTTGATTCAACAAGATAGGAGCATTTCTAGTAATCTAGTTGAATATCCTAGAATCGTATATAGAAGGGGTTATGATTTGAAAAACATTTTGGAAGGTAATACTATTAACAATTTTAGTAGGAAGAAAGGCATGACAATCTGTGAAAGTTGTAATATGTGTAAACATATGTGTAGTGGAGAATATATAACTATTAAAAACAAAAAATATGAAGTTAAATACAAACTAAATTGCTACTCTAAACTTATAGTGTACCTTCATGTACACTATGCCCAGCTTTCTATATAGGAAAGACTGAAAGGCACTTCAAAGAAAGAGTTTATGAACACACATATGCTATACAAAACAAAAAAGTTGAGAATGCCTTATTTAAACATATTTTAACTAACCCGGGCCATAATTTCAAATTTACGGCATTAGACCAGATTCAGACAAACCTTAGAGGTGGTCCATACAACTTGCTTTTAGAGGAGCGAGAATTAACTTGGCAATGGCGTACAAATGCATTTGTTTACCCAGGGTTAAATGACCATTGTAACATTAGCTGCCTATTAAAATTAAGGAGTTTGAACAGGAATTAACAAATACACTTATTTAGTTCATAGGTTTGCCTACATTATTACAGTAAAATTTATTTAAGACCCCTTTTGTGTAAAGATGGGTATGACATATACACTTACACTTATTTATATACACATGTATTTTCCTAGTTATTTAACTTACATTTACTAGAAACTTTACAACATTCGCACTTGTAATTTATGAGTTCACCTTAATGTGTATACTACATTTTATTATGAGATGTACACATAATATTTTACAAACAATTTTAAAAATCTATATATACATATATTTTTATACAATTTTAAAAAATAAACATATATATACACTTGTTTAAATACATTCTAAAACAACAACTTTTATGACAAGTTTAATGTAACCTGTCTTGCTTGCACTTTATTATTGTATATAGTTTAAAGACTTGTATGAAACGTTGTTTTGACTTTTACTGAAAATTTACCTTGCAAACCTGCACTGTATCACTTTATTTAAGCTTCATTTTTATAAATATTTATTTGGGTTTATTTCTTGCGGGTTGATTATATGTTTATGTGATTTTAGATGTGTATATATATATACTTTTAATTGTGTATACTTATATTTGTTATACACATTCTTTGCTGCTTCATGTTTGTTATTGAACACTATTGCTTTAAAATTGTAATTGATGCATAATCATAGTGTTTTTAGTGACATGAGTATATATAAACAATTAATTAGATAAGGTGTTGAATGTCTGAGGAAGTTGCTCAAACATTGTTATTTTATTTTTTATTTTTAGAATAAATTCTGTGTGGTCAAGTCTTCAGTGAAACGTTGGATCTTTTTTTGTAGACAAAGTCTATGAACTCCTAAATTAGTTCCTTTATATAACTGAGGGGATGGCTGGAAAGAAAATAGCTGGTTTGCTCCAGTACCTGTTGAATACTTCAAAGAGTTGAATAATCCACCTACATTCTGGGACAGATATAATGAAGAGTGAGATAAGAGATCTACAACCCATCCTCAGCCCTTCAGAGAGTGTGCACTGAATATCAAAGAGCCTGGAGCAACATAACCACCATGGCTTGCTGTCTGAGTATTGTCTTTGTCTACTATGAAGGCCAGGCTGAAGTCTTCCAATTGGTCAGAAGAGATTGCTGGCTCATTTCAGATTCACCAAACATTATTGTACAGCATCTAAGTATGAAGCAAAGGAGAGCAAATCCTCTCAGGCTACCTAGAGGTATAGACTGGGATCATAGGCACGTCCTGCAGAACTACAGTATGAGGAACAATGGGACACTTCAACCTGTGTGCTATGAAGGCACCAGTCAACCCATCCCCCTACAGGTTTACCATGATCTAAGTGGGCATAGTGACCACTCCCTCCTCCTTGTTTCATTAGAGTAGGATGTCTCTGATAGACCATGAAGAAACACATGAATCTGAAGCACAGAAGTGTTAAATGGAGGTCCTTACTATAAAATATAACAAAAATATAATTATTGAAAAAGAGAGTTAAAGTATAACTGTAGGGATTTTGATACAGGGCAGCTTGTTCTAATGCAGAAGTACCTGTACGTTCATTTTCTGAACTAAGAGTTGTATATGTCTAGAACATTTGGGTATTAATTAACCTGTTTTTTTTTTTTTAGCATTCATAGTAGCTCTGTATTCATGATCTCTGTAATAACATTGCAGGCTTATGTTATACTTTGAAACTTTCATTATTTAAAGATTGGTTCCTTTTTCAGTGTAGTTCTGTGGGAAAAGTGAAATAATATTCCATCCAGTACGTGTGTTTTCAACAAGCTGTTTCTCATCATCAACCATCTTAGGATGGTAGTACTTTTATGCAAGATAAACACATGCATACTGTGACATTTCCCCTCTGGGCCAGTAATCGTGGAGCCTGAATCCTCACCACTGACACCAGTGAGGGACTTTCACTTGGAACCGAAATAGATGCACATAGTATTTCCAGATGCAACTTTCTGCATCAAGCACCATTTCCCTTAAGAGCATACAGGGAACACACTCAGTCCCCTAATAAGACTCCCCACTGGCACAGCTGTAGAGTTGAATCCTCAGCCGAGTGTCCAATCCCATTCCTCCAACACCCTCTCTGTGAAACCAGTGATTTGTGTCCCTGCTCAACACACTTTGAGATTTGATTTGTACACACACACACACACACACACACACACACACACACACACACACACACACACACACACATCTGGGAAAGGCTGACAGATTTACTCGCTCTGCTACCCTTTGCCAAGACTATAAGGTAATTATTACCACCAGGAACTCCAAAGCCATCTACTCTAAGGCTCTTACAGGGATGCCCAATTATACTGAGTGAAATTAATACTAATACAAATGGTTGACCAAACAGGAAGGCTTTCAGGAGCAGGTGCAGTGTCACCAAATAAATCTAAGTACTCTCAGAGGGTAAAATATTCTCTAAAAGACTAGCCACAAAGGATAGTTTAAATATATTTAATAATAAATAATAAAATAAGATGAAAATACTAAACATCTATTTACAATAAACACCAGAGTTTTAATCACAGGGAATATTAAAAGAATACAGGTGAATAGAGTCACACAGATACAGAAAAACAGTAATTAACTAATCTCACTATATTTTCCTGACTGATCTAAAGAATTACTATTCCATGGTTACTTACTAAAGCAAGGCAAGATGAAGTAGGTGAGCAGTCTTCCTTCTTTGTCAAGTTTCTAACACTGACTGCCCTGAGACTTCATTCTCATCTAGTATTAAAATATTTTTGTGCTGGATTACACAATGACATCACATACATCTGGTCATCTGACTTCTGGTTCTCATACTACCTCCCTGTAATAGAAACTGAACCAGAGTCTTGCACATAAGTGTTACAATATACACAGACAGAGCTTTGCTAAGATGTGTTACAGCATCTGGAAGCCATAAAGCTATTTCAGACTTCTACCCTTCCAGAGTAACAATTAGTTCACCCCTAAGGACAATACAGAAGGTTTACTAATACATACTTTTTGCCTTTGGCTACATTGAGACCTGTGAGATACAATATGTATGGCCTAAATGAAGCTGTCTAATTTCAGGATATTTTTCTAAAAGTTAGCTCTCTTCTAGTATCCTCTGTTACAATATTAATTTCAACAGTTATAATACAATCTGATATACAGCTATATTTATTTTTTCTGTCTAGCAAGACCCACTGTTGTTACATTTTTTTAACACAAGCAGCTTTACAAATACACTTTCAACACAAGCACCTGTACAAATCAGTTTGATATATAAATGACATATAATTCTTTACAAAACTCCAGCTAGATATGCTAGCATTTGTTACACATCCACTGCCCTACTTCTTCTGGCATAGCTGGCAATACCTCACATTGCCACACATACATACATACATACACACATTAGACATTTATTTTGCATTCCAAGACCTAACAATTAGGGTATGACAATGGGAAGTGTTAATGTCTGGCTCTCATTTTTAGTGGTTTGTTAGTTCCTCTATTCCAGTCCATCTGTCTGGGCTGCATGCCCCTCCTGACATCTGATGGCTGGTGGAGGGATTAGTTCCCTTAGTTCATTCAGACTGACTGAGTGTGAATGCTGCTATCTGGTCCTGTCTAAAATGCTTTGGATTTTAGAAGCTTTGACTTGTTTGAAAAGTGCTTTCTTCTCTGTAAATGTACTGACATTTTTAAACTACCCAACTTGCAAAACAGCAAATGGCCAAAAAAGAAATAGGGAACAATTTAAGAGCTTTTATCCACCATTACATAGGACTTCATCAGAATGAGTAAACCTTGTGCAAAAACTATGATTTATACCAAATGATATAATCAAATGACAGAACACTAAATTTAAGTATCATTTTTTTTTCTTTAAAACAAATATTACAAACAAGGCAGAGACAAGTAAACACTCACAACAAGCTCCATGCACACACAAAATAATACCAAGAAATAAATCACCACTAACATTTCTATGGTGTGTATGGCTGGAATGGTGCAGACAATGTCCTGCATTTTAGTATTTTTTTTAATTTGATGTGCAGTTTTTTTTTTTTAGTTGCACTAGTTGATGTATATGCAAATAGCATCTGTAATTTGCCATACCCAGCAGAATTTTAGGTGATTTATTTCTGTAGTGCTCAAAACTTTCTAAATATTACAAACAGATCATAATTTTATACCAGCTTTTTATAGCGAAAAACCTAAAGGTACATTAAAATGAGTTATTTGCATATATTTCAGAAGGTTAATTTTTTTTTGTCTCATGTTATGCCTTTTAGATCAGTATGACTACGTGCATTTTTTCAAGGAGTATTAAAGAACATATGTATGCAATTAAACAGAAAAATTAAAATAACGCATTTTAAAGACACAGAAAAAATATGTTGGATGTAATACATTTTATTTTTCTGTATTAGATCATTTACTTTATATTTAAGAGGTTGGGGATTTCAAAAATGGGCTTGAAAGGAAAGAAGCTGTATGGTAAAGTAATTTTCAGGCTAATAAATATCCATGTCTTATGACAGTATTAATTTAAAATATTTTTTAAAAACAGGCGATTGGTTGAATAATTAAGAGCAACTTGTTTGGTTAATTGAAAGTGTTCTGTCATATGATTGTATCACGTGGTTTAAATTGTAGTTGATGTACAAGGCTTATTTATTCTGATGAAGTCCTATATCTTTCTAGGTGAAAGCACTTAAAAATTGTTCATAGGTTCATAGGTAGGTACTAGGCTATTGGCCCTATGGCCTATATAAGCCTAGCCAAATGGTACCCTGGCTTTTGCCACCCAAGAAAATTATTTTCCTGTGCCCCTGTCAAGCAGAGCATCAGAAGTGATCTCCAGGGTGAATTTCCTATCTTCCATCCATCTTGTTTTGCAGCAATTCCTTGTTTTTTTATTTTTATTTTTTGACCATTTGCTGTTTTGCAAGTTTATTTAGTGGTTTGTACATCAAGGCTGACTACTGTGCTTATATTTTTTTGTGGTTTGTATTTTTTACCTATTTCTTCAGCCATGGAGAACATTATTGAGGAAAAAGTGAAACTTTTAACTTTACATTCAATATCTGATTCCTTTCAAGTCTGTATGGACAAAATAAAAGTTGCATTAAGTCAGATTCAGTCCTGTATTTCTAGTTTATGTCACATATTAACATTGGAAATCATTTCACAGGATATGTTTCCTTCGTCTAGTCATGCTTTTGGATTATTGAACAATCCACCTATTTCTGCTATGTTTTTAGCATCTATTGATGTAAGTAATCATTCTATGGGCAATAAACTGAAGAAAACTTTTTAACAATGGCTAAACATCCTTTTTGTTCTTCTTCTGCCCTAACTGGTATAAAATCAAATATTGAAATTATGTCTACCAGACAACTAGTTTGTGAGTCTGAGAAGATGTTAAACAAGTGTCAGTCTTTAATGTATGATAATATTTATTGTCATGAATCCATTACTACAAGAATGGTTCCAAAGAGTTTATGTTTTTGTAAATTTCCTTATAGTCTAGATGTGAATGATCCATTTTATTCCATCTTGGTTGATTTTTTCAACAATGCAGGTCTTGAACTTTTAAAACTATTAATTAGGCATAATGAGTCAATTATTCTGGAATTAAATAAAGAGATTGTTAACCTTAATTGTCCATTTATTACTTCAGGTCAGTTTGGAAATATTTCCGGTGACTATGATGCTGTGTTTATCACTGCTGAACAAGGTGCCAAGACTATAATTGAAAGTAAGAAAATGTAAATCTTGAGCAATCAAACAGCTTATGCACAAGGGAAGACATTTCCATTTTTTACCAGAAAACAGTATGTTTCACCAGGTTACTCAAGTGCTTTAAACAATAGGGACACTGCTATCTCTCAAGTGAATGTTGAAAATGTAAATCAAGACAATCCTTCTTTGAAGAGTTCATCATTTTATTTTTTACCTGCAATGGATCCCATACCAACAGTGAGGAGATCCGAGAGGATGGCAGTTCAATAAACTTCTACAACTACAGCCAACAATTACTATGAAACTCAGACTTTTTTCTCATGGGGAAGCTTTAGAGAAATAGGCAGGAGTACCAGTCAGTCAAAGAGGGAGAGGACATAGACAAGCAAATGTGGTTTGAAACAGAATAACAGTCTTGAAAGACAAACATGTCCAGGTACTGTTCCCACATGTAAAAACTTTTATAATTTTACTACAATTGAATTCACTGAAGAACGGCTTCAGTTAAAAGTTACTGACTAGAGAATTTTCTTTTGTTGCACGTAAGAGAGCAAGCTTGTGTAAGACTTTATTAGAGTTAAAATTATACAGCAGGAATATTAATTAAAATTTTATTTTTAAAGATTTAAGTTATGAGTAAAGTGTGTTAGTATAACCTTCAACATATAATCTTTCTTTATATCACACCATTCAAGTGTTTCATGATATGTGTGACCAAAATATACCAAAATATTATTATATCTTTAAAGAGATGTCCTAAGAATGTTTTTGTAATGTAACTTCATTGCAAAAAAAAAATGCTTTAGTTGATTTTTCTAATAAGAAAGAAATAAGGTACATAAAAGCTGACAAAAGAAGTGGTCCGGTAATCATGTACCAGAAAGATTATGTAGAAGTTAGTGAAAACATGTTATCTAATATGGACGAGTGTAAATTAGTATCTCTTTATCATGTCATAAACAGGGCAGATTAGATTTCCACTCCCAAACAACAGTCTTGAGCTCAGTTTACAATTCCACAGGCATTCTTAGCAAGTTGCGAGTTGTACTCCTTTTAAAGTGTCTTGGATCTTCCCTGGGGTCTCCTGCTAGAGGACTGTGCTTGTTATACTGCCTGTTGCCTGAGCTCAGATGGCATTCTAATTCTGTTATGGAGAATGAGTCTGACTACCTATTCATGTTCACATACTCATGGCTGCTACTCAAATCTCATGACCGAAAGTTAAGATGAAGATATCGACTGACCATTAAATTCGGATCTTCATCCTAACTTCAACACTACAGTTAAGTACAATACTTGTAGTACTTCTGCCACGGCTTTCTACTGGTCAGTCCCCTCTACCTTCATCCTTCACTCATGAACAAGATGCCAAGATACTTGAACTCCTTCCCTCTCTCCTTCAGACCACAATCCAGTCTTTTTAGAGAAATCATAATCACTGATTTGGAGGCACTAATTTTCAGCCCAGCTGCTTCATACTCCTCAGGAAATTACTCCAATGCAGACTAGTGATCACAGTTACTTGAAGCTAAAAGGAAAACATCATCTGAAAACATCAACGATATTGCCCAGACCTTGACTGCACATTGATATCCCTGCTGTGAAAATCACAAACAAGCGTGGGGATAAATCAAACCCTTGGTGGAGTCCTATGTGCCTACTTTGAACATATTCAACCTAAGATGTTGATAGAACAATCACTCCTCAAATATAGGAGCTGAGTGATACATAGTAATGGTCCTGCAACCCATAATTGTTGAAATATTCCCACAAGGGATTGTAGGGTACACAGTCATATGCCTTTTCCAAGTTAAAAAACATGCATGTCAATGGCATTGGCAAACTGCCATAATCCCTTCAAACTCTTTGTGAGGACAAGGCATTGATCCACCATTCTACAGCTAAGATGAAATCCAAAAGGCCTCTCCTGAATCAGACACTTGACTATTGAACAAATTCTAATTTTCAGCACCCTAACAAATGCTTTTCCAGCTGGACTGAGAGTAAAACACATCTATAACTGGCACCTAGATCCTACCCCTTTTAAAAAAATGTTGACCACCACACCAGTTTGACATCCCTGAGATACTATCCCATCCTTCTACATAACATTGAAAATAACTCTTAACCATAACACCTCAACAGTGTTTCATGCCTTCAGAATTTCTGGGCTGATCACATTCGCTCTCATAACCTTGCCACTATGCAAATGCCTAATCACTTCACTGATCTTATTCACTGAAATATATTTATTGCCACCTTGTGTTTTTGGCACTGTCTTCTCAGGAGAAGATATGTCCCTCAGATTCAGAAGTTCCTCAAAGTGTGTTTTTCATCTCTTAGCAATGTTCCCACATGATGTCAGTGATTCTTCTCCATTGTTGAGAACAATCTTAGAAATATGCTGTCTCCCCATGTTGAGCTACAGGAAGGTTTGCCAGAACCTCTTTGAAGCTGTCTGAAAGTCATTCTTTGTGGTCTCACTAAACTCGTCCCACACCTCAGCATTCACCTCAGTGATGGCCACAGCTGTTGCTGCTTTCCTGATTTGTTGGTACCCATTAGTCAAATTTGGTGATCCCTCTGCTAGCATTGCATATAAAGCTTCTTTCTTTAACCTGATGGCTTCATTCATTATTGTTGTCCAACAATATATTTTAAGGTTACCATTATGATAACCACCAACCACCTTTCACAGTGGGTTGCACCTATATCATCTACTGAGGTCTTAAACAGGGTACATTCAAATTTCACCACTCCAACTTCCTGAGTATATTATCAGTGCCAAATATGGCTTTTGTAAATCTCTGCTTAACCTGTTTAATCTATGCTTCTCCACTGGTTACATTCCTGAAGCCCAGGAAACAGCCATGCCATTACACAAGGATGGCCCAAGCACAGATCCTGGTACCTAGAAACCCATTAGTTTCACTAACCTCATAAGTAAAGCTGTGGAGTGCATTATCTCAGGCACCATTAATCCGGACTTTGAAAATCTAACCTTGGACCCTCATCAAGTCAGCTTTGTCAAAGGATGGTCCTGCCTCTTTAATCTCATTAATTTCTTTAAAAAAAATTAACCAAAGGAGTGGATAGTGGTTATGCTATACATACAGCATATCTAGACCTGGCCAAGACCTTGGACACTATTCCTCATGCAGGTGTTATTGATAGACTTTTAAATCTGAATATAAATTCATATATTGTGTTTGTAGGAGGTAGCCCACTGACCACTTAACCATGATCTCTAAGAAGATCAAATATTCTAAAAGTCTGTTGCAGTGATGTAGTCTTTTCATATACTTGTACAAATTCCAAATGAACAGCAGTCAGCGAGGGGAAACTGAGAACACACATATCACCCAAGACCTGTCCTCTTGGTCAGCTCAGGAGTAGGAAAGAGACAGAGAGAAACAGAGAGAGAGAGAGACAGACCACCCCTGGTTGAGAAGTCTGGCTCTAGAACATATACTGTGTACATAGTTACCCCTTACATTAGTACAGCTGGTGTACTATGAAATAGTTACACAATGGTACTAAAAATGAAACAAAATCTTACACAGAAGTGACATTTAATGTTCCTTGTTAACATGTTGTTTCATTTCCCTCTTTTCTGCATAGTAAAAGCCATTGTTAGCCAGTCCATGGCTTTACCACTATGTGAGGTAATCAATCGTACTGAGCAGCAGATTTCATTGCTAACCTGATGTTCTCTAGTCATCTAACTAGAGAACACTGCAGGCAGCAGCCACTCTGGTCTTCAAGGAGATTTTTTCTGATGTAGTTCATAGGATCATAGATTAGTACTAGGTTAACTGCCCTTGTGGGCCATTTTAAGCCTAGCCAATTACCCCATGTGAGAATCAAACCCCTACACTTTGTGTTTGTAAGGTAAACACATTAACCATTATGCCAACCTCCCACCCTAGGGTTATATGTAAAAATACTGGAAGGACACCAGACAAATCCATGGTCAGTGTTAGCAGTAAACACTGCCTAGATCATGGATCTAGGAATGTGAGTGTGTGTGTGTGTGTGTGTGTGTGTGTGTGTGTGTGTGTGTGTGTGTGTGTGTGTGTGTGTGTGTGTGTGTGTGTGTGTGTGTGTGTGTGTGTGTGTGTGTGTGTGCATGTGTGTGTGTGCAGGTGAGGATATATGTGTGAAAAATAATCATCACAGCTTGTATCTGTGGATAATTTATGTACTTCATAGTCAAAGGTGGTATATTCTATAAGAAGAGACATATTTTATTAGAACATTCTGTGTGTGACAGGAGCTGAAACTAATGCCTGTTATATTTTAGAAAGACTGTGAAGACACAGCTTTCAAATTCCTACATTAGTATTATAACTTGAAGAATCATTACTGTAGATGTCTTTAGATTCTGTCCTTATCAGGCATGCACATTTCCTTTCTCTGATGAGATACACATATAATGCATAAAATCATAAATGCATCATGCTTTTATAAAATAAGAAACAAAACCTCCAATGGTGCCATTTTTAGACGAAGGAAAAAACTAAAATGATGCCCTGTTTATATGTAAGGAGACATGGCTCCTTCTACAACTGTTTTTCAGACAGTTTGCTTAGAAGAGCTCTTGCTCTCTAAAGTAGTAATTTGTTAGTGAGTCATCTTTGATAAAAGAAAAATGTGTCTTGTAACATGCCTTCAAAACACGTGTTGCCCAGACAATTACTTACAATGCTTAACCAAAATGTCTAGACAACATGAAATTCTCTCCTCCACTTTGTGAACTTTCAGATTGCAAGGAAGAATACAGAATAATGGAAGTCAAAGCAGAAAAGAAAGACACCTACTGAGATAGGGCAGAGAGAGAAAAGTTAACCTAAGCATTAGAAATCTGTTTTGGGATGACCTCTCCCATTTGCATTAGAGATACAAGAAACCTTCTAAGAAAGCCATTTTAAAAGACAGTTTTAGAGGGAGCTATGCCTCCTTACATGTGTACAGGATATACTTTCAGGTTCTTTATTCATCTGAAAACAGTGCCAGTTCGAGCTAATTTGGGAGTTGTCTAAATTCAACAGGCTCCGTAAGGTATAGAAGTCAAAATCTGTATTGGTCCAAGCTATGCTCTTTTGCTATTATTTCATGAGGCTTTGTTTGTCACTCTGAATTTAAAAGATACAAATTGGCACAGACCACTGTTTATATCCACTAGAGATCCTGAGATTACAAGTAAAGAATTATAAATGTTCTTCATATTGATCACTGTAACAGTAGCCTGAGCTATATGAGTAATATCTTGCGTAGGATATAACAGCTGGACAGCTTTCAGAGCTTTAGGGCACCTTCCAAACACAAGTTTGGGTGCCAAGCCCTTCAGAGCTTTCCTTATGCCAAGAAGAGTGCTCTCCTGCAGGCTTTCAAGGATCGATGGTTAGCTAACTCTGTTCCATTGCTGGATAGATAAGTTCTCTTCAGTGAAAAAAACTTCTATATTACTTTTTCAGTTGTTTAAACTAACTTTTTGTAAGAAACAAGTCCTTTTATGCTAGGAAAAAGTGTTTCCTTGACTGTCTCTTGACTTTTATACAGTTGAATGGAAGTGCACTTATTTTACTTTTGTCATTAAAAGTTGTTTAACACTACTTTTTCTGTGGGGAAAGTGTGTTTATTTTACTTTTAGGGGCTGGGGAAATTGTTTAAAGTGATCTTATTCTTTTTTGTGGGAAGATTTAACGTTTTTGCTACTTTCCTGTTTTATTGACCATTGCTGCTAAGCTTCCACAGGAAACAAGCTCCATTATTAGCTTGACCATTGAGCAAACTACCAGTCCTTCAGGTGGACCTTCTTCCAGCCACAAAAAGAAAAAGATTATTAAGTAGCCTTTACCACCACAGCAGGCTGGAAATTTGCCTCAACCAGATGTGAATGACTCTGCTGTGGCCAAAGCTGGTTCCTCAGACCACTCACTTTTCTTTGTATCCCTCTGTTGTTGTCTATGCAGCCATCATGTACCAGGGGTTAGCCACATCCTCAGTGGTTGTTGGGATCTCCTCAGTGGGCAAGAGAGAGCCACTCGTCAGTTATGGGAGAAGTGGCAGAGAATATGCCCCTGCTTAACTAGGATGTTGTGCCTTGTGCCTATCTCTAGGGAAGGTGTTGCTGGTGGCACTGGGTCTGTCTATCCTAACTTTCCTGTCAGAAAGAGACACAAAAATTAACATTTCACTTCTCCTGTGTCATCTACAATGAACAGGAGTAATTTAATAGGCTTGTCTCAGGGTCTTGTGCAGGCTGTTGATCCTTCTTATGAGGTGGTTTCTATTAAAACAAAAGGCGAGTCATCTTTCTCCGATGAGGTTCAAGAAGTGGAATTTGTAAGAGAATGTGAAGGAACAGACGGAATGTTTTCTTGTCAGGCTCCTGATTCATATTCTGAGGAGAGTGTGGTATCTGATTGTCTGTGTAAGGGATTCTCTTTCATTGAGACTCCTTCTAGAATGAACTATTGTTTTCAGTGGGTGAATACTTTGATTTTTCAGTCCCCTAGAAAATATCATGATTTGCTTCAAATGGAAGTTTCAGAATGCTCACCCATCCCCCCACTGCTGTCAGCACTGGAAGATGTGCTTGTCACAGCCTGTGGTTTTCCTGACAGCCAAACTGCTGCCCCTAAAAAATCAGTTAGAATTTACAAAGTTCCTCAGTCTTTCAAGTTTTTATACACTCATCCCAGAACTACCCCAGCAGCTATAGCTTTGGCTAATCTAGCTGCTGTTCAACATTTTGTTAATTCTAATCCTTCTCCTTCTGCTAAAGATGGTAAAGCATTTGATAAGTTTGGGGGAAAAGTGTATGCTTCTGCATCATTAATCTTTAGAATTCTAAACTGTCAGGCTCATATCTTAAACTTCATTTTGACTAATTGTGAAAGTATGAAACATGTTTTGACTTCAGTTTCCTCTTGTGAGGAAGAATCTGTTTTGTGTCATTCTCAGGACACTACTCGTTGTTTGAAATGTGGGTATGACTCTAGATAGTACTTCCATGGCTGCTGCCACTGGTATTGTTTTAAGGATATTTGCCTGGATGCATTCTCATAACCTCTCAGAAGACATCAAAAATGAAATTTTGAATTCTCCCTTGGATAGTTTTAGTTTTTGGATCCTCTGCTGTAGAGGTTAGCAAAAGGTGTGATGAGAGATGTAAGCTGAGTCAGAGGATGTCTCAGATTTTTCTGCCCTCCTTCCCTAAATTCTCAAAGGGATTTCTGCTCCCTCATCTAATTTTGGTGAGAAACACAATACATAGTCTCAACAAGATGCTGTTAAGCAGGCATTAAAAAAGCAATACCAGGGAGGTTCAAAAAAGAAAGCAGAAACTCCTCAGAACAAAGATAATCAACCAAATCAGCATGACTACATCAGGGACCTCGTCATCCTTGCCCAACAACCCACACACTCCCTACCCCAACAATCCCTTATCTCTTCCTGAAAGTCTGAATCTCAGTTTCTCACTCTGACAACTGATTGTTTCAAATGGGTACTGAATATGATCCCTCTAGGATACAGATAGCAGTGGGAGGAAAGTTCCTCCTTTTCAGACACTTCTTTTTCCTCCTGTCTTACATCATATGCTGGATCAGGTGGTCATAGAACTACCCCCCCCCCACACACACACACAGTTAGGGGGAAATTTTACTCAAGAAAGTTTTTAATGCCATAAGAAGAAAACTCCTGGATTATTTTTTTCTTCATCAGTTTGTAATGGTGCACAAGTTCAAAATGGTTTCACTTCACAATGTGTTATCCCTTCTTCCCCATTTGAGTTTTCTTGTAACCTTAGGTTTAAAAGATGCATATCATCACATTACTATTCTTCCAGATTTCAGGTGTTCCTTAAAGTTTTGTGTGTCTGAATCACATTATCAGTTCTCTGCTTTACTGTCTGGGCTAGCCACTGCTCCAAGAGTGTTTACAAAGTGTCTAACTCCTGTTAAAGCCCATTGTAAGTTACAGAGTATCCATATTTGTCCATATTTAGATGACTTGCTAAGCTTTGCAGAGTCTTTTACAAAATGTTAGGAATCTTTCATGCAGGTAGGAGATCCCCTACATGGCTAGGATTCCAAGAGAACATTCAAAATTCTTTTTTTGATTCCCTCATGCAAGATTGTGTTTCTGAGGTGCCTGCCAAACACCTTAGTACAAAGAGCTTTTCTTCTACAGGAAAACTAGATTTATATTTAGATCTATTCCAGGGGTTTTCCACTCAGACTTCTGTCACAGTGAGGAAATAACTCAGGATTTTTAGTCTCATGGCTTCCATGACTTTCATGATAATTTTGCAAGACTCCCACATAACAAAGATATAATGCTATCCAAGTTGTCTTTGGTCCCAGCATCAACACCCATTGACTTTTCAAATCCCAGTTCTGAGATTTGTGAAGAAAGAAAATCTGTTAGTGGATATTTCAAATTTCTCAGAATCTAGGTCTTCCATTTTTTCTCTCCTGCTATAAAGCAGTTAGTCACAACAGACACCTTAGATCTTGCTTGGGGCCAGTGTCAATAGATATAAAGTACAGGGTCTTTGGGACAAGAAAGGCAGACCAAAACATATAAACATAAAAGAGATGCTAGGTCTTATAAAGTCTCTCACCTCTCTGAATCACTTTTGGTCCCCGGGACTTCATATATATGTGTATATATGTATATATATATATATATATATATATATATATATATATATATATGGGAGAACCAAATCTTAAAATCATAGCCCGTATGCAGACTAGCCATGTTAACATGGGATATAGCTTTGCAGCAGAGTCTCACTCTTCAAGCATCTTAATTTTAGTTAGAGCAAAATTATGTGTTAGACAAAGTGAGGTGGACCAAGGCAGACCCTCATGAATGGAAGCTTAATCAGGGGTCTTCCAAGATTTGGTCCATTTCTGGGGAATTCTTCAAGTAGATCTTTTTGCCTCCTCTCAAGGCAATCAACTGGAAAAAAAATATTTTCCAGAACTCCATGCAAGAAGGCCTGGAAGACAGATACCTTTTCTTTTTTTTTTTGAACAGGAATGTTCCTGTCAGTGCCAGCTCCAAGTTCCGTTTTGTGCCAGGGAACAAAAATGGCACAGTAGCTAGCAGGTGGGGAACATAGGACACGTTGAAAAAAAAACACATACTACTACATCATAGAACAACTATATAGAACTCACCTATAATCCACTGTTAAAAATGAAAAAAAATTCCTCTTCAAAAGTGAATGGCAAACTTACAAATCCTGGCAATGTTAACAACACAAAAATATTAATGTGTTATGCTCAAGGATTATGGTTTGGATGAAGTACATGTATGCTACAGTGTAACAAGTGTAGCTACAAATACAACATAGGTGGAAAATTTTCATACGCAAAGATATCCTTGCCTCAACAGAAAAATATCATTAATCCAAACTCAAGAATATACCTATTTTTGTGCTGCTTTGCATGGAAAATAATTTTAAAATAAGCACATTTTGGCAACTTTCAGCATAAAACACATATCTTCTAACCGTAGACATTGGTGAACAGCAAAGTAGTTTAAATGCCTTTTAAAATTTCATTGATATAGAAACAAGAGTGGTCATTTAACAGCTCCTGGATTACGATGATAATTTTGACACCTCAGAAATACTATGGGAGAGGCTCTGTCAGCACTACAAAATTGGAAACTTTAAAACATGCAGTTTAGCTAGCTTATTTTATTGAGCATTCATAATAAGTGTTAAACAGTTAACAGCTGCTCTGAGAACACAAATCACAGGAATGTAAGCAAACTGAAAATTGTTTTGAGAAGCTGAACAAGATGCCTGTGACTCACACTACTGCCATTCTATTTAAATGGAAGTTAAAAATAATGATTCCCTTCTGTATAGAATGACTGGTATAAAGGGAGCTGGAAGTGGATTCTGGGAAAAAAAACATCCAAGATCACTTTACAGTGACAGATCCATTGAGATATAACAACCATACCCACTTAATGATTCTGATGCATTAAAATAGTAAGCTGACATAGATATAATGAGATTACAGATATGTAGTAGCAAACATTATTTATTTGTTTATACATTGTATTGATTGGGTTAGTCCCAACAGGCCAACAGCCTCTTTTTAATTGGGGCCTGAGGTGGTATTCATATTGATTAGGGGAAACTGACCAGGACATCTGGGAACTTCCCCAACTCTTTTTGATTAGTGCTGTGGGATCTTTTACATCCACCTGAGCTCCCACCATCTCAAGGAGATGGGTTCTCGATGTGACATCTCATCCAAGAGATGGCACATCCAGTAGTACAGCAATACACTTATGCTGCATTGAAGTGTTAGTACTGGAAAATGAATCCATGTACTTGGTGTAGAAATAGAACCCACAGTCTTCTGGAACAAAGGCAAGTGTGCTGCCTGTTGAGCTACTGGTTCTGTTTTCCAGCCCATTCTAAGAAAAACAGCACTGATAAAGACAAAAACTGTACCAAGCAAATATGACAACATGAACTGTCTTGTACTACATATCTAGTTGCTGAAATAACTCCAAAAGAGAAAATTTCGATCTAAATATTTTTGGGTAGCATAATACCTATCAATTTATATTGTCAAGAATTCTGGACAAAGTCAATTTTTTTTTTTTGGGGGGGGGGGGGATAAAATCAGGAACACTTTTTAAATATTACTCTGATTCACTTAAAAATTCATAGAACAACATGTTTTACATCAATATGAATTTTGTGAAGAACAGTAAGAAGAATACAGCTCAAATGACTGGTACTACTAACTGTAATCATAAATAATTTATCAGAAAATAAAAAATGTCACGAGGGGCGGGAAAATCATTTGAAGTAAAACTGCAGACATTTTGTAAAAATAGGGTGAGTTGAGAAGTATGGGTTGCACTCATAAAGGAATATCTGTTCACAATGACCCATTCAAGGGTTTCAGTACTTTTGTCAAAGTGGAACATTTTAAATGACGCAGTTTTGATTTTTTGAACATTGTTGCAACTGTGTATGAACAAGTCCCAGCAGAGAACCTTACTAAATTGTAGTTTTAATGACTGAATTAACTGAAACTACATAACTTTAAATTCTTATGCTGAAGCTTCTTCATTCTCAGACAGTTTAATATGGTTTGACATAAAATTCCATAGCACCAACTTACAAAAGAATTAATGAAATAGCAGCTGCAGTCAACTTTCCATCTTTAAAATATGGAACACTATACTACCTCATTCGGTGGAACATGGGCAAAATGTGGAACATTTAATAACACCTGGGGGTGTTCAAAGCATGGTTAGAATGTTACTTTATACTTGTTCTACCACATACCTAGTCTTCATGTATTAGAGGCTCTCAGGAGAAATAATTCAAATTGCAAAAGTTCAAGGCAACAGATGGGCAAGCAAAGCACCCCCCCTCAAAAAAATGTGTCTATATCACGTTATCGAAAGTTTACTTAATTGAATCAATAAAGGTCAACAGTAAAAGCTTTTCTCTTTCATTTATTTTTACATACAGTCCTGTTGCAGTAGATATTCAGAATATAGTAAGAAAATATTGGTACTACCTGTCAATAGATAAGGACATATTTAACAAAAATAGGTGAATTTCCTATTATTACTTTTAGACGAGGGTTCATCTTGAAGAACCTACTAGAAACACCTTATAGACCTATAAAGAGCAATGCAGGTACACATAAATGTGGAACATGTAAATACTGCCACTATGTAGATAGTGGGAACTCTTTTGTTACTAGGAAAGAAAAATGTAACATTCGAGAAGCATACAATTGTAACACTAGATCGGTTGTATACTTGGCTCAATGTCAACAATGTCCAGCATTTTATGTCGGTAAAACTGATCGCCGACTGAGAGATAGAATCTATGAACACGTATATGCAATCAAAAAGAGGAAAACTGAAAATGCCTTAGCTAGACATTGTGATGGAAATGTTGAACACAATTTTAAATTTAAGATTATTTCACACATTAGTCAGTTCACAGAAAATAAGAAAAAATAAACAGATGATACTCTGGTTAAATTACTATTAGAAAAAAGTGAACTTAATTGGCAGTTACGTCTAGATGCTAGTAAAGAACCGGGACTAAATGAAATGAGTTCTGTAGCATGTGTATTGAAACTTAGGAGCTTCCTCAGATAAAAGGGACAGGTTACCCTTGAGCTCTTATAATTTTCTTATATACATAGATAAGATCATTAATATGCATGGAAACATAGGAGCTTGCTCAGATAAAAGAGACAGGTTACCCTTGAGCTCTTACAAATTCCACAAATATATAGAAAGATCACATAACATGGTAATGAACACTGTTTCACTGGTGAATGACGAGAACTAGACTTTCAAACAGCACACCTCCCTACTTTGTAAATTAACTACATTACTGTTTATATGGATAACATATCTTCTGTTTGTTTATTAACATTTATTACTTATTTTTTACTCAGTTTAATGTTTATGGTTAACTTATGTTAACATATTTCCATTGACATATTCTTAAATACAAAAACAATTATGAACCTTAGTTTCAACATAACAGTTGACTCTAAGAATTTTTATATACAGTAGGGGATGTGGTTAAAATAGAAAACAGGTCAGTTTAGACTACATAAGTAAATACTAGATTATCACTACACTGTATGCACGTAATCTAAGCACACACAACCGATTGTTGAGTATATGACACGAAGGTTGTCAGTATTTGAGTATTTTTATTTTTTATTTATAATTTTATTTTCATTTTTATTTACATTTTTAATTTTAACAACAGCACGGTGTTGAACCTTATGAAATATTTAGTAAATAGAAGATACTACTCACCATAGTCCATTTGGACAATTGGTTGCAGATTTACCCTTTGACTACTATTGACATTGTGTACAGTATTAGATTATCAGTAAGGAACTGACAGAATATGGTCAGACTAATGCAACTTTCTTAAATTGTAAACTATATATGTGAACAACTGATTACCATTAGCAATGTATGCACTAAGCCTGATTATAAAAATTGGTTTTCAAAAGTATGATATGACAGCCGCAAACAACGGAGTATTTCTACTAATTACATTGCGGTGAACATTAAGATGCATTTACTAAAAGGAAGACACCGCTTATAATACTTTAAGTGAAATACTAGTTGCTGATTTATTTTTAACTATTAAAGACAACATATACAGTACTACTTAACTGGTAGGAAATGACTAAGAATATGGTGGAACAAGAAGTTATGTACTCACCATAACGTTCAATGTATGTAGTCCATCTCGCCTCACATTCTTACCCGTGGGTTCGGAGCTGAATATCAGCTCTGACTCGGCCGATTTTACTAGCTCAAAGTCTTTCATTGGCTGGGCTAAGTAGGTATCCCATGGTGCACTGCTCCATATCCCCAGATCTAGTTTGCTGCGAAACTCATTTGTACTCCATGCACACATCACATCCAGGTAAAGAATAAGCTAAGCAAGGGAACTCTGTAGATAGCAACCTAACCTTCAAATCCTCCAGGAAGGGGGAATGTGGGAGGGTAAGTAAGAATGTGAGGTGAGATGGACTACATATATCGAATGTTATGGTGAGTACATAACTTCTTGATGTTATGTAGTCCTATCTCGCCTACATTCTTACCCATGGGACAGCATCCCTAGCATCTACATCCTGGGTGGCTCATAGGAAAATACTCCTGAGAACTGTGGAACCAAAGGAAGACCTGCCCCTGGAGATCACGTCCAATTTGTAATGAGAAACAAATGTGTGAGGAGAAGCCCAAGTAGCTGCAGCACATATATCATCCATTGACAATCTGGCTTGATAGGCTGTAGATGCGGAAACAGCCTGAGTAGAGTGAGCCTTGACCGGAAATGGCAGATCTTTACCTCCTGCTTGATAGATGAAAGAGATACAATTAGATATATCTAGATAGGGTGACCCTGGACCATTCGGTTTTCCGAAAAGGAAACAAAAAGTTGGTCAGACTTCCTGATATCTTTTGTTCGGTGCAGATAGAAGCATAATTGTCTGTGTACATCCAACTGATGAAATCTAAATTCTGCCTTGTTAGAAAAGTGGGGAAAGAAGACAGGCAACTCAATGGATTGATTTAGATTAGACACAGAAGCCACTTTAGGAAGGAACGGAGGGTTTGGTCTAAGAGAGACCCTGTCCTTATGGAAGATTAAGTTTGGAGGCTTGATAGAGAGGGCTTGAATTTCTGAAACTCACCTTGCTGAAGTGATTGCTGTTAAGAAGGCTGCTTTCCAGGTCAAGAATTTCAATTGGCAGGTAGCTGCAGGCTCGAAAGGTGGTACAGTAAGGGCTTGTAGATCAAAATTGAGATCCCAGGGCATGATTGGTTCGGACACCGGGGAAACGGAGCAACAGAGTATCCTTCAGGAACGCCTTGCATAGTCTATGTGCCATGAAACTAGGCTCATTCGCTACATGTAAATTAGAGATCGCTGCCAGTTGAACTTTGATGGTGGCTGATGCAGAACCCTGATGGAAAAGCATAGACAAAAACTCCAGGACTGAAGCGATTGGAGCTGTGTAAGGATCAATGCCTCTGGTATGTGCCCAGATATAAAACCTTTTCCATTTACTAGAATAAATCTTTCTAGTGGATGGTTTATGAGAGGACGATAATATATGAACCACTTCTGGTGAGAAATTATGAAGTCTGACTAATGATGGAAGTGGAGTAGCCAGGCTGTCAACCGGAGGGTCATCAGGGAGGGGTGGAACTGTCCCGACATGTGTGTCAGTAAATCTGGTTGAGGATCCAGAGTCCAAGGAGTGTCCACAATGAATTGCTGAAGAAAGGGGAACCAAACTTGGCAAGGCCAGTGCGGAGCAATCAGAATCATTCTGCTTCCCAAAGATTGCACTTTCTGAATCACCTTTGACAGCAAGGGAAATGGAGGGAAAGCATAAAGCTGACTGGAGGGCCAATCATGAACCAGAGCATCCCTGGGTGACTCCCCCTGTGGGGGGATCAGCGTGAAGTAGTTGCTGCATTTTGCATTGAGGGGGCTGGCAAAAAGGTTGCAGCAAGGCTGACCCCATCTGCTGAAGATTCGCTCTGCAACCAGGCAATTCAGGGACCACTCGTAAGGCATCAGAATAGCTCTGCTTAACCTGTCCGCAATCACGTTGGACTTCCCCGGAATGTGCGTTGCCACCAGAAACCGTTGGGAAGTTACTGCCTAATGCCACACTCGCATGACCTCTCTGCACAGAGGGTAAGACCTGGTTCCCCCTTTCTTGTTTTGATACCACACAACTGACATGTTGTCTGAGTGTATCGCAATCGTCCCTAGAGGAAAAACACTCTGAAGTGCCTGCAACGCAAGTAGCACTGCTCTCATCTCTAGGACGTTTATATGCAGATGTATCTCGTGCTCTTGCCACGTGCCTTGGACTGTCCTGCCAAGATAATGCCCCCCCACCCCATCTGGGAGGCATCCATGGTCACCGTGGCAATCGGGATGGGTGGAACGAAGAGTCTTCCCCCGTCCAAATTGTTGGTGCACAGCCACCAACCGAGGTCCTGCTTGCATCTGTCCGTGAGCAAGATGGGGTGAGACAGTGGAAGTCTTTGGAGAGACCATTGAACAAAGAGGAGCCATTGGAGAATTCTCATGTGCAATCTCGCTAGAGGGACCAACATGATTGTTGCTGCCATGGTCCCTAGGAGCTGGAGAGCCCATCTTGCCTTTGCTTGTCTCAGGGGCATCAGCATATGTATCTGTTGTTGTAAGACTCTGATCCTTTCCTGTGGTAAAAATGCTCACATTCGAATGGTGTCTAATTCTGCTCCTATAAAGGTGACATGCTGCGAGGGCAATAAAGCAGATTTTTCTCAATTTATTGTTATACACAACTGGTGACATAGAGTGATGGTAGCGTCCCTGGTTTGAACTAGTTGATGCCTGGTGGGGGGCAGTAAGGAGCCAGTCATCCAGATACGGAAACACTTGGAATCCCTGATGTCTCAAGTGAGCCGTCACCACCACCATACACTTGGTGAACAGCCTGGGGGCTGTGGTGAGACCAAAGGGCAGGGCTCGAAACTGGAAATGACTGGCTCCCAGCTGGAAGCGTAGGTGACTCCTGGATGCCCTGTCCATTTTCACATGGTAGTAAGCATCCTTGAGGTCGATGGAGCACATCCATACCTCCTCTCCAAACAATGGAGAATCGATTGTAGTGTGACTATATGGAACTTGGACTTGTGTATGTAGTTGTTCAGTTGGCTGAGATCTAGTATGGGTCTCAGGTCGCCTGTTCTTTTCGGCACCAAAAAGAATCTTGAGTAAGTCCCTAATCCGATTTGGTCTGAGGGGACACGCTGGATGGCTCCTTTTTCTAGCAGCTTTGAGACCTCTGAGGCTGCTTGATCCCTTTAACTGGGTGGAGCGTCTGGGATTTTTCTGATTGGCGGGTGGGTCTGATGTAAGTGGAATGATATAACCTCCGGAAATTATCCGTAATACCCATCGGTCCTGGGTAATGCTTTCCCAGGCTTCCAGATATAATGAAATTTGACCCCCAACTGGCTCCGGATAAGCCCAGCCGGGCGCACCCTCAGAAACGAGAGTAGGGAGATCCACGAAAGGAATCACGGTCTCCCGAATTGCAGGGGCTCCCTCTGCCTCTGGGGCGACGTCTCCCTGAATAACCCCTCCCTCCTCTGCCTCTGGAGGGGTGTTCACCTTGTGCGGCAGGAAAAAACCTCTGTGATTTCTTGAACCACATCCCCCCCCCACTGGGCCTTGGGATAAGGCATAGAAGGAAGGGAAAAATGGACCCCTACAGCAGACAAGATCTTTCCCTCTTGCTCGCATCTGATGAGGGTGTCTTTCACTTTGGTCCCAAACAAAGAGGAACCATCAAAGGGGGCATCAGTGAAGGAAGACTTGAAGGCCTCCGCAAAGTGACACAGGCGCAGCCAGGCTTGCCTTCTGAGGGCGACCCCTGAGCTTGCTGCCCTACTCGCTCCCTCGGCTGCATACAAAATAAGCCGCATGGATGAGTTAACAATGGAGTTGAGGGTAGAGACCTGGGCGTTAACTGTCTGAGCCACCGCCTCAGGAACGTTACCCGCAAGAGTATCTCCTAACTCCTTGAGGAGATCTCTCTGGAGCCAAGTGAAGTGAGACAGGTAATTCAGCGACCGTAAGGTAAAGGTTGCTGACGAGAGGGTATGCTTCCCGTACCGATCCATGGTCCTAGACTCCTTGTTAGGAGTCTGGACAGATGAAGAAGACTCTGCTACTTCCTTCTGAGTGGCAGCTGCCACCACCATGGCATCTACAGGGACTCCTTTAGACAGAAACTCTTTGCCCTGGGGGGGGCGGAAAGAAACTTGTTGGGCTGCCTGGGTACAGGCTCCACAGAATCAGGGTTTTCCCACACTCTTCGACAAATCAGATCAAGGAATTCATCGAAGGGTGGAGACACCCAGGAGATGGAGGGCTGAACACCAAAGGCCTTAAGGAATACTGACTCCTCCTCGGAAGGGGCTTTGGATGGCCAGTCAACTCTTTGTTTCAGTATCTACAGGATAGCGGAGAAGGAAACATCATCAGAGGATGACTTGGGGGACCCCTCTGATTTCTCGAGGTCAGTATCAGAAGTGAGGGACTCATCCTGGGAGTCTATGTGCTTCCTCTTGCACATTTTCTTTCTGGGGGGCTCCTCAGGCCTGAACTCTGAGGGACCCTCAGAAATTTGGGGACCACTCGTGGGGGTATCCCTAGGCTCTGGTGCTCTGCTGTCCATGGATGGGTGGTGATCAGAAGCTCTCACTGGAGTGGTGGGGGACAGAGTGACCGACCTGCCTGATGTAGCTGACGCATGATCCGCATAGCCTCAAAGGCCAGCCTCCCCGAATCTGTGGAGCGACCAGTCTCTGAGGCCATGATGGGGGTCGGAGTTCCCCGAGCCGATGCACCGAGAGGGAGGCTCGGGACTGAAATAAGCCTCGAGATGTCCCCCCTCGGGCCTGACCAAAGAATCCAGAGTCCTGAACCCTGAGGACGGAGCCGACAGGGTCGGAGCCGATGCCGGAAATGATGGAGCCAAATGGGGCATCGGAGCCAGCCTAGGAACATCACACGGTGCGGAACACTCCAGCTCCGAAGACAGAGATGCTCTCGGAGGAGGAATGATCGAAGATGGGGTCGGGATGGGCTCCGGAGCTGACTGAGCCGGAGTCGAAAACAATTTTGCCAAAACCAGTGACTGGAGGAGCCTCTGAACCACCCTATCAACATCCACATCTGAAAGGGTCCTGGAGGATTTGGAAGACAGGGATGGAGAATGAGATCTCCTCTCAGGAGAAGCTGGTCTGAGACTGGGCGATCCCGGTCCTATGAACACGTATATGCAATCAAAAGAGGAAAACTGAAAATGCCTTAGCTAGACATTGTGATGGAAATGTTGAACACAATTTTAAATTTTAGATTATTTCACACATTAGTCAGTTCACAGAAAATAAGAAAAATAAACAGATGATACTCTGGTTAAATTACTATTAGAAAAAGTGAACTTAATTGGCAGTTACGTCTAGATGCTAGTAAAGAACCGGGACTAAATGAAATGAGTTCTGTAGCATGTGTATTGAAACTTAGGAGCTTCCTCAGATAAAAGGGACATGTTACCCTTGAGCTCTTATAATTTTCTTATATACATAGATAAGATCATTAATATGCATGGAAACATAGGAGCTTGCTCAGATAAAAGAGACAGGTTACCCTTGAGCTCTTACAAATTCCACAAATATATAGAAAGATCACATAACATGGTAATGAACACTGTTTCACTGGTGAATGACGAGAACTAGACTTTCAAACAGCACACCTCCCTACTTTGTAAATTAACTACATTACTATTTATATGGATAACATATCTTCTGTTTTGTTTATTAATATTTATTACTTATTTTTTACTCAGTTTAATGTTTATGGTTAACTTATGTTAACATATTACCATTGACATATTCTTAAATACAAAAACAATTATGAACCTTAGTTTCAACATAACAGTTGACTCTAAGGATTTTTATATACAGTAGGGGATGTGGTTAAAATAGAAAACAGGTCAGTTTAGACTACATAAGTAAATACTAGATTATCACTGCACTGTATGCACGTAATCTAAGCACACACAACCGATTGTTGAGTATATGACACGAAGGTTGTCAGTATTTGAGTATTTTTATTTTTTATTTATAATTTTATTTTCATTTTTATTTACATTTTTAATTTTAACAACAGCATGGTGTTGAACCTTACGAAGTATTTAGTAAACAGAAGATACTACTTACCATAGTCCATTTGGACAATTGGTTGCAGATTTACCTGTTGACCACTATTGACATTGTGTACAGTATTAGATTATCAGTAAGGAACTGACAGAATATGGTCAGACTAATGCAACTTTCTTAAATTGTAAACTATATATGTGAACAACTGATTACCATTAGCAATGTATACACTAAGCCTGATTATAAAAATTGGTTTTCAAAAGTATGATATAACAGCCGCAAACAACAGAGTATTTCTACTAATTACATTGCGGTGAACATTAAGATGCATTTACTAAAAGGAAGACACCGCTTATAATACTTTAGGTGAAATACTAGTTGCTGATTTATTTTTAACTATTAAAGACAACATATACAGTACTACTTAACTGGTAGGAAATGACTAAGAATATGGTGGAACAAGAAGTTATGTACTCACCATAACGTTCGATGTATGTAGTCCATCTCGCCTCACATTCTTACCCGTGGGTTCGGAGCTGAATATCGTCTCCGACTCGGCCAATTTTACTAGCTCAAAGTATTTCATTGGCTGGGCTAAGTAGGTATCCCATGGTGCACTGCTCCATATCCCCAGATCTAGTTTGCTGCGAAACTCATTTGTACTCCATGCACACATCACATCCAGGTAAAGAATAAGCTAAGCAAGGGAACTCTGTAGATAACAACCTAACCTTCAAATCCTCCAGGAAATGGGAAGGTGGGAGGGTAAGTAAGAATGTGAGGCGAGATGGACTACATATATCGAATGTTATGGTGAGTACATAACTTCTTGATGTTATGTAGTCCTATCTCGCCTACATTCTTACCCATGGGACAGCATCCCTAGCATCTACATCCTGGGTGGCTCATAGGAAAATACTCCTGAGAACTGTGGAACCAAAGGAAGACCTGCCCCTGGAGATCACGTCCAATTTGTAATGAGAAACAAATGTGCAAGGAGAAGCCCAAGTAGCTGCAGCACATATCTCATCCATTGACAATCTGGCTTGATAGGCTGTAGATGCGGAAACAGCCTGAGTAGAGTGAACCTTGACCAGAAATGGCAGATCTTTACCTCCTGCTTGATAGATGAAAGAGATACAATTAGATATCCATCTAGATAGGGTGACCCTGGACCATTCGGTTTTCCGAAAAGGAATCAAAAAGTTGGTCAGACTTCCTGATATCTTTTGTTCAGTGCAGATAGAAGCATACTTGTCTGTGTACATCCAACTGGTGAAATCTAAATTCTGCCTTGTTAGAAAAGTGGGGAAAGAAGACAGGCAACTCAATGGATTGATTTAGATTATACACGGAAGCCACTTTAGGAAGGAACGGAGGGTTTGGTCTAAGAGAGACCCTGTCCTTATGGAAGATTAAGTTTGGAGGCTTGATAGAGAGGGCTTGAATTTCTGAAACTCACCTTGCTGAAGTGATTGCTGTTAAGAAGGCTGTTTTCCAGGTCAAGAATTTCAATTGGCAGGTAGCTGCAGGCTCGAAAGGTGGTACAGTAAGGGCTTGTAGAACAAAATTGAGATCCCAGGGCATGATTGGTTCGGACACCGGGGAAACGGAGCAACAGAGTACCCTTCAGGAACGCCTTGCATAGTCTATATGCCATGAAACTAGGCTCATTCGCTACATGAAAATTAGAGATCGCTGCCAGTTGAACTTTGATGGTGGCTGATGCAGAACCCTGATGGAAAAGCATAGACAAAAACTCCAGGACTGAAGCAATTGGAGCTGTGTAAGGATCAATGCCTCTGCTATGTGCCCAGATAGAAAACTTTTTCCATTTACTAGAATAAATCTTTCTAGTGGAAGGTTTATGAGAGGACAATAATATATGAACCACTTCTGGTGAGAAATTATGAAGTCTGACTAACGATGGAAGTGGAGTAGCCAGGCTGTCAACCGGAGGGTCATCAGGGAGGGGTGGAACTGTCCCGACATGTGTGTCAGTAAATCTGGTTGAGGATCCAGAGTCCAAGGAGTGTCTGTAATGAATTGCTGAAGAAAGGGGAACCAAACTTGGTGAGGCCAGTGCGGAGCAATCAGAATCATTCTGCTTCCCAAAGATTGCGCTTTCTGAATCACCTTTGACAGCAAGGGAAATGGAGGGAAAGTATAAAGCTGACTGGAGGGCCAATCGTGAACCAGAGCATCCCTGGGTGACTCCCCCTGTGGGAGAATCAGTGTGAAGTACTTGCTGCATTTTGCATTGAGGGGGCTGGCAAAAAGGTTGCAGCAAGGCTGACCCCATCTGCTGAAGATTCGCTCTGCAACCAGGCAATTCAGGGACCACTCATAAGGCATCAGAATAGCTCTGCTTAACCTGTCCGCAATCACGTTGGATTTCCCCGGAATGTGCGTTGCCACCAGAAACCATTGGGAAGTTACTGCCCAATGCCACACTCGCATGACCTCTCTGCACAGAGGGTAAGACCTGGTTCCCCCTTGCTTGTTTTAATACCACACAACTGACATGTTGTCTGAGTGTATCGCAATCGTCCCTAGAGGAAAAACACTCTGAAGTGCCTGCAACGCAAGTAGCACTGCTCGTATCTCTAGGACGTTTATATGCAGATGTATCTTATGCTCTTGCCACGTGCCTTGGACTTTCCTGCCATGATAATGCCCTTCCCCAATCTGGGAGGCATCCATGATCACCGTGGCAATCGGGATGGGTGGAACAAAGAGTCTTCCCCCGTCCAAATTGTTGGTGCACAGCCACCAACCGAGGTCCTGCTTGCATCTGTCCGTGAGCAAGATGGGGTGAGATAGTGAAAGTCTTTGGAGAGACCATTGAACAAAGAGGAGCCATTGGAGAATTCTCATGTGCAATCTCGCTAGAGGGACCAACATGATTGTTGCTGCCATGGTCCCTAGGAGCTGGAGAGCCCATCTTGCCTTTGCTTGTCTCAGGGGCATCAGCATATGTATCTGTTGTTGTAAGACTCTGATCCTTTCCTGTGGTAAAAATGCTCACATTCGAATGGTGTCTAATTCTGCTCCTATAAAGGTGACATGCTGCGAAGGCAATAAAGCAGATTTTTCTCAATTTATTGTTATACACAACTGGTGACATAGAGTGATGGTAGCGTCCCTGGTTTGAACTAGTTGATGCCTGGTGGGGGCGGTAAGGAGCCAGTCATCCAGATACGGAAACACTTGGAATCCCTGATGTCTCAAGTGAGCCGTCACCACCACCATACACTTTGTGAACACCCTGGGGGCTGTGGTGAGACCAAAGGGCAAGGCTCGAAACTGGAAATGACTGGCTCCCAGCTGGAAGCGTAGGTGACTCCTGGATGCCCTGTCCATTTTCACATGGTAGTAAGCATCCTTGAGGTCGATGGAGCACATCCATACCTCCTCTCCAAACAATGGAGAATCGATTGTAGTGTGACTATATGGAACTTGGACTTGTGTATATAGTTGTTCAGTTGGCTGAGATCTAGTATGGGTCTCAGGTCACCTGTTCTTTTCGGCACCAAAAAGAATCTTGAGTAAGTCCCTAATCCGATTTGGTCTGAGGGGACACGCTGGATGGATCCTTTTTCTAGCAGCTTTGAGACCTCTGAGGCTGCTTGATCCCTTTAACTGGGTGGAGCATCTGGGATTTTTCTGATTGGCGGGGGGGTCTGATGTAAGTGGAATGATATAACTTCTGGAAATTATCCGTAATACCCATCGGTCCTGGGTAATGCTTTCCCAGGCTTCCAGATATAACAAAATTTGACCCCCAACTGGCTCCGGATAAGCACAGCCGGGCACACCCTCAGGAACGAGAGTAGGGAGATCCATGAAAGGAATCACAGTCTCCCGAATTGCAGGGGCTCCCTCTGCCTCTGGGCGATGTCTCCCTGAATAACCCCTACCTCCCCTGCCTCTGGAGGGGTGTTCACCTTGTGCGGCAGGAAAAAAACCTCTGTGATTTCTTGAACCACACCCCCCCCCACTGGGCCTTGGGATAAGGCCTAGAAGGAAGGGAAAAATGGACCCCTATGGCAGACAGGATCTTTCCCTCTTGCTCGCTTCTGGTGAGGGTGTCTTTCACTTTGGTCCCAAACAAAGAGGAACCATCAAAGGGGGCATCAGTGAAGGAAGACTTGAAGGCCTCCGCAAAGTGACACAGGCGCAGACAGGCTTGCCTTCTGAGGGCGACCCCTGAGCTTGCTGCCCTACTCACTCCCTCGGCTGCATACAAAATAAGCCGCATGGATGAGTTAACAATGGAGTTGAGGGTAGAGACCTGGGCGTTAACTGTCTGAGCCACCGCCTCAGGAACGTTACTCGCAAGAGTATCTCCTAACTCCTTGAGGAGATCTCTCTGGAGCCGAGTGAAGTGAGACAGGTAATTCAGCGACCGTAAGGTAAAGGTTGCTGATGAGAGGGTATGCTTCCCGTACTGATCCATGGTCCTAGACTCCTTGTTAGGAGTCTGGACAGATGAAGAAGACTCTGCTACTTCCTTCTGAGTGGCGGCCGCCACCACCATAGCATCTACAGGGACTCCTTTAGACTGAAACTCTTTGCCCTGGGGGGCGGAAAGAAACTTGTTGGGCTGCCTGGGTACAGGCTCCACAGAATCAGGGTTTTCCCACACTCTTTGACAAATCAGATCAAGGAGTTCGTCGAAGGGTGGAGACACCCAGGAGGCAGAGGGCTGAACACCAAGGGCCTTAAGGAATACTGACTCCTCCTCGGAAGGGGCTTTGGATGGCCAGTCAACTCTTTGTTTCAGTATCTCCAGGATAGCGGAGAAGGAAACATCATTAGAGGATGACTTGGGGGACCCCTCCAATTCCTCGAGGTCAGTATCAGAAGTGAGGGACTCATCCTGGGAGTCTATGTGCTTCCTCTTGCACATTTTCTTTCTGGGGGGCTCCTCAGGCCTGAACTCTGAGGGACCCTCAGAAATTTGCGGACCACTCGTGGGGGTATCCTTAGGCTCTGGTGCTCTGCTGTCCATGGATGGGTGGTGATCAGAAGCTCTCACCGGAGTGGTGGGGGACAGAGTGACTGACCCGCCTGATGTAGCTGACGATCTGGCCAGCATGGTCCACATAGCCTCGAAGGCCAGCCTCCCCGAATCTGAGGAGCGACCAGTCTCTGAGGCCATGATGGGGGTCGGAGTTCCCCAAGCCGATGCACCGAGAGGGAGGCTCGGGACTGAAATAAGCCCCGAGATGTCCCCCCTCGGGCCCGACCGAAGAATCCTGAGTCCTGAACCCCGAGGATGGAGCCGACGGGGTTGGAGCTGATGCTGGAAACGATGGAGCCAAATGGGGCATCGGAGCCAGCCTAGGAACATCACATGGCGCGGAACACTCCAGCTCCGAAGACAGAGATGCTCTCGGATGAGGAATGATCGAAGATGGGGTCGGGACGGGCTCCGGAGCTGACTGGGCCAGAGTTGAAAACAATTTTGCCAAAACCGGTGACTGGAGGAGCCTCTGAACCAACCTATCAACATCCACATCTGAAAGGGTCCTGGAGGATTTGGAAGACAGGGATGGAGAATGAGATCTCCTCTCAGGAGAAGCTGGTCTGAGACTGGGCGATCGGCTCCTAAGAGGCTCCAATAAAATTGGAGCTGATACCGGTTCCATCAATACCGACACTTCCTGTGACCCCGAGGACAGTGGAGCTGAGGAGGTCAATGCAGTTTTTGAGATTTTCTCTGGAGGCTCCGATGAAGCTGACGGAGCCGGAGATCTCTTTTTTGACTTGCCAGAATTTGATTTTCCACTGGAAGATGAATCCATAGCCTCTTCAAAAGAGGGTTTCAAGAGTCCCTTTAAAATTAGCTTATTCTTTCTCTCTTGGAGAACTCTAGGATTGAACGCATGACAAAAACTGCAGGATTTCTGCAGATGGATGGCTCCCAGGCAATAGACACAAATGGAATGCCCATCGGTAATGGACATTTTGTACCCACATTTATAGCACTTTTTGAAACCCGAAGGTTTGTGCTCCTTGAGATCTTTAGACATCTTAACTACTACGCCAACAAGGCAAAAACCCAAGTCTGAGAACAACAGACAGGCGCTCACACTACAAAAAGCGGGAATGACGCTAAACAGTGATCAACACTAAACAATGACCAAACACACACTAAAGAGCAAAAACAAACTCTCAACAAGGGATGAAACCCACAAGGAAAGGAAAGCCAAAACCTCTAACTTAAATGGTCTGGACCGTACTCACACAGAAGGCAAATGAGGGGAACTAGGCCCTCTAACTGAAATGGGCCTAGCCCGAGGGAACAGTCAGTGGGATACCACACAACAATCACACGATCATGACTCTCAACAAACTTAGACAAAGTTAGACAAATAGCTATGAAAATAGCTTTTGATATGAATCAAAACTTTTCTTAAGACAAGAAAAAAGAGGGTACTTAGCCACAGCCAAGCGAGACCACGTCCGAGCTACACGAGAGGCAAACGAGATCTGGGGATATGGAGCAGTGCACCATGGGATACCTACTTAGCCCAGTCAATGAAAGACTTCGAGCTAGTAAAATCAGCCGAGTCGGAGCCGATATTCAGCTCCGAACCCATGGGTAAGAATGTAGGCGAGATAGGACTACATAACATCTAACATTATCTCTTTTAAATAATTTACTGCACTATTAAATGCTTCATGTTAGATTAGTGACAACATGAGCATAAGTGAGTATTACTTTAAAACTTTTAAATTTTGGATACTGGGACCTGATAGGTCACGTTTATCAGGTGAAGTAATTTAAACTACACTTTAACATTATATTTCTTTGTCTGAAGAAGTCCGGATAAGATCTGGACGAAAAGCGCTTAACATTAATCTGATTTCAGAGTTTCTTTTTGTTTGTTTGTAACCTTATATTTCAGTACTTGTCAGTACCTTTTACACAGTCTACGTGGCATTTTATGTTAGAATAAAAGCTTTGGGAGTACTGCTGCATTTGGAGTCTAGTGCTTTTGTGGACTTTCCTAGTTTAATATGGTTTGACATAAAATTCCATAGCACCAACTTACAAAAGAATTAATGAAATAGCAGCTGCAGTCAACTTTCCATCTTTAAAATATGGAACACTATACTACCTCATACGGTGGAACACGGGCAAAATGTGGAACATTTAATAACACCTGGGGGAGTTCAAAGCATGGTTAAAATGTTACTTTATACTTGTTCTACCACATACCTAGTCTTCATGAATTAGAGACTCTCAGGAGAAACAATTCAAATTGCAAAAGTTCAAGGCAACAGATGGGCAAGCAAAGCACCCCTCCCCTCAAAAAAATGCGTCTATATCACGTTATCAAAAGTTTACTTAATTGAATCAATAAAGGACAAACTTTAATGATCGATTAAGTAAAACATCGAATAATGCAAAAAAAAAAAAAAAACAAATTAAAAAAAAAAATGAAATGGTGTAGGCAGGGGGGCAAGTCCCCCTGCACCCCCCACACCCTCCCTACTTAAATATACCAACTCCGAGACTGCACTACATTGAGGTAAACAGAAATCTCCCATTAAGGAGATTTCCATTTACTTGCACAATGTTCTTCACTTTTGATATTGTCGTGCTGACAATATCAGACTCGATATTGTCAGTTTATGACAACGTGAAGTAGACCCCAAAGAAATACATCAGCTTCAGTCAGTATCAGGCAATCAAGAAATACAGGTAAGACCAGGTATGCAACATCATGAATACCATACCATACATAACACCAGCAAGCAAAAAAATATAAAAAAACCCCCCACAGACTTATTCGACCTTCTATCTTCAAAAATGCGAAACACTACACTGTCTTGCACAGTGTGAACAGATGAATAAAATGTGACACATTTACCAAATTAAGAAGGAGATTCACACCATGGTTAAACTGTGGACTTTATACTTCTAAAACATTATTTGATACACCTAGTATTGTTTTGCTTGTCAGAACAGGCACGCTTACTACGTAAACTTTCCACTGACACTATTTATAAGACAAAAAGGTTAAAAAAGCAGTTATAATGTATTGTTTTATCACACACCCAGTATTTATAAGACAGAAAAGTTAAAAAAGCTGTTATAATTTATTGTGTTTTATCACACACCCAGCTCTTCAAATATTAGAGACTTGAGAGTAAACTGAAAAGGTCCAAGACCCCCCCCCACACACACACATACACACAAAAATAAGCAAAATGTTCTAATATTCTGTCTTAGCTTCCCTAGTTATAATTCCTTAGTGATAACATCCTGCCTCCCCATCTCAGTTATTACTTCATTCTATCTACTACATTGCTAATAATCGAATACCTTGTAAATACACTCACTCGTGCGGAATATACGTTTGGAACTATGCTCAATATTAATTTCAGACTTTCACATTAGTGGCATACATTCCACAAATTATTCTAATGCCTAGAACATAGGCAGTCCTTTACATGTGGGGCTGTTCTTCTTAACATTCAGAGTTTTCCTTCATCACAAAAGCAAAGCATAGTTTATCTTGTGTTTATAAACTAACGCATTTATTCATACCTCTTAACCTGTTAGCACAAAAAATCTGGGCAAAGGCTAAAACAGTGGGGTGACTAAGGCCCAAAAAATAGGGACATATTTTAAATATTGCTTTTATAAACCTAGTTGTAAGAATAAAAGGATTTGTGTTACAATGGATTTTCTAAGGGGCATGAAGTCTGAAACTCAACTGTATGTCATTATTTAGTAACTTCAATCCTCCTCAGTGACTGATGTGCCAGAGAACAATGATCCCTTCAATCAGCAGACTGTCCATGTTTGCACAAGCACCTAAATGTAATGTTCCCCCAACAATCCCTTCAGCAGTCTGTCCAAGTTTGCACAAGCACCTAAATGTAATGATTCCCCACTGCTCTCTTCAGTCAGCAATCTGTCCAAGTTTGCACATGCACCAAAATGAAACATTTCCTCCAATAACCCCTTCAATCAGCAGTCTGTCCATGTTTGCACAAGAACCAAAATGAAGTTTCTCCAATGACCCCTTCATTAGTCTGTCCAAGGTTGCGCAAGCATTAAAATGCCTGAAGTGGTATTTGAGTTTACTTTAAGCCAATCAATCCATGTCCCTGTTTTCTTTCTAGAACCCAAAAATGAGGGAGAAAAGATACCTCACAACTTGGATGTCCACAGACAACTCAGGTACTGTCTGAGAGCAAAATCTTTCAGAACTTCTGATCAGTTGTTCAAGGTCTGTGAAGATAAAAAGAAGGGATGATGTGTCAAAACAGACTATTTCCAAATGGTTGTCTCAAGATATTACCTTTTGTTATTCCAACCGCAACAAATCTATTCCATGCAGGGTCAAGGAACATTCTATCAGGGTTCTGACTTCATCTATGTTTTTTTTTGGAAAAGGTTGGATTTTAGAAGTGTTTTAGAAGCAGTAACTTGGTCCTCTGTGCATACTTTTACAAACCCCTATAAACTAGATTTCTTCTCTGTGTCTAAGACAGATTTTGCTAGGACTGTGCTCCAGGGTCCTGGACCCTTCCCTTTACACCTCCCAGTTGTTATAAGCTATAGTAACTTACCCATACAGCTACTGCAGCAGTGATCAATTTGAAAAACATAATATGGTCATCTAAGTAAACTTACCATAACAGTAGATGCTTGAATGATCACTGCTGCAGTTGGCACTCCCTCCCTCCAACCTCCTTGATTTTTTGTGCATTTTTTTATTTTTTATTTATTTTTTATGTCAGGGTGTGAAAATGTATTTTTTTTCCTTTCCTAGTAATGTCCTCTCAGGGTTTAGTCTGTCTCTCTCCATTGGCATAAAAGCTCTCAAGGGCTTGGTGCCCAAACCTGTTTTTGTAGTCAGCTCAACTCAAGCCGACTAATGGTTTGGGTGTATGGAAAGTGCCCTGAACCTTTGGTAGTTGTCTGGCTGTTATATCCTATGCAGGTTATAACCCACATAACTAATGGTACTGCAGCAGTGATTATTCAAACATCTACTGTTATGGTAAGTTTACTTACACAACTACACTTTTTCACCTTATAGTGCTATATTTCAGGTTAGCTACGGAGCTTAAGGTACATTTTAAGCACCTTGCACCAGTCCTGCTCTTTCCTTACTTCAAATGCATTATTACATCTATCTCTGACAATGATGACTTCAGTTTAGGAATAGAATTGGATTCACTGAAGGGCTGGCAAGTGATGTGGGATGATACAACTGAGAGCTTGTAATCCTGTCCTAGGGGAAGGGTATGGGGTTCTAGTACCACTTGTATGACCTATGGCGGAGAGCAGGAGGTGCAGAAGTATACGCACTGGTAATAAGTAGAAAGAGGATGTAGGTGTCTGGTGCCCAACATGTGGCAATGAGTACTGATGTACACCGATGTCATTACATGCCTTGTCTCTCTAGTTTGGAACTTTGACAGCAACTGCCAAATGATGGCTTCTAGCACCCTTCTCATTGATTCCTCATTCCTATTGTACTAATGATTGAGTTATAGTCACTGTCCATATTGTGAGAGTCAGGCAAAGCTGCTGGTGAAGGTTTACCAATATAGTTATCATCAGGAATCATTGAAGGAATCGGGGAGTGGAAGAGATTCACATGACAAGCTTGATCATTTCCAGTCATTGGTGAAGATCAGAGGCCTAAATCAAATACTAAACTAAGAGCTGATAAAGAAAAAATGCTTTGCCCTAATACTGTGACCCTCAAATGGAGTAGCATTCATATTTATCCTTACTCAGATGGCTGCCTCATCTGAGCTCCATTTTTTTTGTTAATAAAGGGTACTGATGCCATTCTTGTACTCAATGGGGAAGAACTTCTTATCAGTAAAAAGTGTTTCTGAGTTTCTGGGGACGCTTCTATATATATTTCATGAGAAGATCTTTTTAAAAAATGAAAGAATACACAATGATGTACTTATACACCTGGTATACTTGTTTCTGTGGGCTGGTTGTCAGTCTTGTCAGTCCAAGATTTTAGCCAGACTGCTCCTGATTACTCTGAGTTAAATGTCAGCTGCTAGCATCATAAAAGTACAGAATACAAAAGTACACAAGAACAATGTGAGTTCATCATCATTTCTGGAGTATCTGAGATCAGTCACAAAGCCATCTGTACTATGAAATTTCCTTGATTCCCTCTAGTGCCAAATACTAGATTGGTGTATAATCTCAAGAAAACAGAATCTGGGCAAGATTTTATTTTTCCTTTTCTATTCCATGTTCTGGCAGTGTATGCAAAAAATATGTGTGGTAAGGCACATTTAATTCCCAATAGGTTCAAGGGTTCTAGTCTCCATCACAGCTGAATGTACAAATCAGTTTGAAGGACTTGGTAAGAACTCTGAATGCCTTCTGAAGGTTTTCAGAATGACCTTATTCCAGGCCTTCTTCAAGGTGGGACAGGCAGATCGGACTCTACTTTATTTATTTATTTATTTATTTATTTTTATTTATTTATTAGTCTATTTGTTACATTTGACGATTGGGTAAGTAGACTGGTCAACGACCCTTTTCAGCCATGACCTGGATCAGTAAGGCCCTCCAATTAAAGGTCATTCATATTTCAGTACAAAGTAGTTTGGTGGAGAATAGTTAAACTACTCAGTACATCTAGGCTGTGAGTGTAAACTCAAGCCAGAGGTGCTTTAACTTCCCATTCCATGTTGGGGTTAATGGAGCTGGGCCTCTTTGCATTCAAGCTCATTGCTCAGTTTCCAACTTTTCGTCAAGGTATCAAAATGCTCTTCTAAAGAGTTGGGATATATGGATCTTAAACTTAATGAATAAAAGTTTTTGGTCAAGTGTTAATGATTACAAACTTGCAGCAATTACTGAAGTTTGAAATTCCTCTAATTTATACATTGGAAATTTACAAATAAATTCCTATAGCAGGTCTGAAAGGGTATTGGACATTATATTATTGGTTCATAATATAATCAACCTTTAAATACTTTAAACAGGTCATCAAAGAATGAATGATTTTTTTTCATCTGGACCCCCATTTTTCCCCCAAAGGTATTCCTGCTTGCCTAATAAACCTGTTCACCTTCCTTCTATGGGCTGAACATATAGGTTTATACTTAACACTCAGTGGAGGCATGAGGCAAGTATTGGTGATCCTACCATTATCCACAGGACCTGGGGATTTTCGTGGCCTGTGTCCCTCCCATATGTGCCTAACCATAGCTACAACTGGCTGGTCTTAGTAAACTATGGAATGCTCTGTCCCCAGGCCGTAAGGAGCATGCACTTGAAAATCTGTCCCCCCCAGTCTAAAATCCAACTTCTCTGAGCACCAGACTCTGCTAGCATTCAGCTGGAGAAACATCAGCATGTACCCCCCCGATAGGAATTTCCCATTCTCCCTGCCAACTCCGTCAAATGCCAGAGCCACTAATGGAGCTTAGGTTCCCTGGGTTATAATTGGGGTTTTATCCCTGTATACCACCAGAGCAGCTCAAAAATGAATCTTTGTTGGATGGATAGATGGATGAATGGAAGGGATTCCGGTGGCAAGCTGGGCAGATGGATGAAATCTATTTCTTCAGCAATTATTACATTACTGGACAGTATTAAATTTATCCAGCATTAACTATAAGTTTATTTGGGTAAGTTTTGATTAGCTTTTAGGTGTCATATAGATAAAGCTCTTAAAACTAGAAATGTTTGTGTATGTGCAAAAATTGGGCCATGAAAACTCAGCATTTATTATAAAGGTTAATCAGGTAATTAAGAGCAATTAGTGCCTCAAAGTGTTCCTTGGTTATAAAACAAGTTTCCATCCCAACTTCAGGCTCTGAATGATTTGTATCAGTTTAAATATAAGCTTGATAAAGGGACTGGACTAAGACAGTTTGAGTAAAACATCAAGGACTGCATGTTTCAGAGGGTCTATATTACATTCTCAAAAGCCGACAATGTCGAATCTGACATTGTCGACACGAGAATAGTGAAACTGCAGAACAACGAACAGATAAATGGAAATCTCCGTAAGGGGAGATTTCCATTTACTTCAATGTAGTGCGGTCTCGGAGTTGGTATATTTAAGAAGCGGGGGGTGCATTGGGGCTTGACCCCTGCCTACATTGTTTATTTTTTTTTGTTGTTGTTTTTATTTTTTTTTCCTGAACATTCGATTTAGCGATTCGAACTACTAAATATTCGATGTTCTAATATAGACCTGTTTCAGAGTGATCTTTCACTGTGAACACAGGAAATGGTGAATCTGAGAATGGAGAACCAATTGTGAATATATCTTGCACCCAATAGTTCCTAGATGGCAGCTTATATCTTGGACAAAATGTTCAGGAAGTTTGATCAATGGTTTGTTTCCTTTTGGAATAAGGCAGGCACCAAGAAAATAAGCAAAGGTTTTCTAACTGGAATGTGGCCTGTTTTGGTGTTTGTTGTGATTCAGAGAGCTTATTCTTCTAGAGGTATAGCAGTCTCTGGCATTATTTTCCCCGAGTCAGCTGGTGATATTTGCCATGCAATTACACATTTTCTAAATATTGCAGTCTGGAATGTGTTTACCTGGCTAGAGTTGATTTTACTACAGTAGATGTCCAAGGAGTGTTATCCAGGCCACTATTCAGCCTTTGGATTTATAACTTTCTATTCTACTCAAACGATAATGGTTTGTACTACCTAAATAAAAGGATTAGGCACTGTAGCACAGATGTTTGATTTTATCACTATAACAGTAAATGAATGAATATAGTTATCCATCCATCCATCTTTCCATCCATCTCCCAAAGAGTCAGAGCTTATTCTAGCTAGGAACAGATATAACGCATGAAGCAATCCGTTAAAGGAGACATATGCATTCTTATGCAGCATGCAAATGTCTACAGGCAGTTCTGAGAATCATTAATTAACTAAGCTCTATGTTTCTTGTGGGAGAGAAGTTGGGTAGGAAATCAGAACCCTTGGCAAAAGCCTATAAGGACACAGGAAAGCATGAAACCTGTACTCAAAAGGCACCTAGCTGGGATATAAATTGTAGAGCCAAGTGCCATGAGGCAATTAACTACTGCGCCAGTCTGCTGCTTTTAATACATTTATGTCCCTAATATATCTGTAATATTAGTTCCCTCATTACTTCCCCACCATTTATTGTCTACAGTGCATTCTTAATGTATTGCAGTGGAACTGGCGTAGCTCAGCAAGATGACCTGACAGTCACTTTAAAATTTTGTGTATCTGTAAAGTTATGGTTTGTATATACTTCAGTGTTCTTATTGTTGCTATGAAGTAATTGTGATAAATGTTCTGCCTGTAAACCCAAAGGTGGCACAAATTAAAGCAGTTCACTAAACTTGATTCAGCAGAACAGATCCACAAGCACAGAGAGTAAATATAATGTAAGTTTGTTGTGTGTGTGCTGGGAATATTATGCAGATTGTTATAGCTTTTAGCAGACATCAAAACACAGAGGCTGAGGATGACAGATTCACAAGTATAGAGTTTAATTGATAAGCAGCTGTGTAACACTTGAAAATGTGTACATTTACAAAATTATCCCATCAACTAATAGATATTCTGTAGATTTGTTCTTTCTAGCAGCCAGTAATCCGCAGGAACATTTCTGGCAAGATGTAAGAAGTGGTACTAGAGAGAACAGACAACTAATATTCTATCTTTGATTTAGGTAGGAATAAAACAAATATAATTACATACATGGTGTACATGTCCTGTTGCAATGAAAGAATTTTATGATGCTGTGAGCAACACAACGGAGTGCTACTTGGTAGCTAATGTTTTCATTTGTCAAAATATCTTGCTATAGATCTTCAGTGAAATGTAATAGCTTGGTTTCATTCAATGGAAACTCCAGCTTCATAAATTGGTTTCACAGGATTAACAAGGAAGGAACAAGAGAGTAAGTATAATGCATGTATTATCAGAGTAGAGTGCACATTTTCACTATTTGCCTTATGGATCAGTGTAAAAATTCATCTTGTTTATCTCCCTTTTATCCATTGGTAAAACATGCCTAATGTTTGGGATGTCAAGCATGTAAAAGACTGGTAACTTTGCTTTACAGCAGACAATAAATCCATACCTGATTTCATTCCAGTGTTACTAGGAAGCATCATCTAAAAAGTGTGTTAGTAATATACCACCTCTACTTCAAATAAATGTGAACCCATGCAGCTGGGAAGTAGATTATTAACCAGATGTACTTTAGATTCTCATCAGCTACAGACTGTAAATCATAAAAAAAAGGATTTTGGTACAGATGTCAGCAATAACTGAACTTTGTACATATCATGAAATATGGTAGTGTGTAACTCATTACATATTAAAGATTATTATAAACTGTAAGGACAATATTTCCTCTTTTTACCAGGCACCTTGGTCAGATCCTATAGTGACATGCTGTTGCAGTTCAGTTAAGCAATTTCATTAGCAATAACAAATATATAAATTCCTCACAATAATTATTACAGTTTGAATTTACTGCATATACAGCATTCAGAAATTCTAACAATTTATTTTTTTTAGTCACAACTTTTTGACAGGTGAAGTTTGTATGGCTTTTAGTGCAACTCATGTTGATGTCCATTTTGAGCACAGCCCTAGGAAAAGTTTTAACTTCAGGTCAGCAGAAGAGGGTGATGGTATACTTAAATTACTGTTTATAATATTATACTGTAAACTGTGGTACAACAAAATATATATATATACATTTTTTGTTTTTACCTGCTCATTGGTCAAAGGCTCCTTTAGAATCAGTCCACCTACTTGGTTACTAGATAATTAAATAAAAAAAGATACTGTGGTATAAGACAACTTTACTTCTGATCAGAATAATACATTTAGGTCTTGACACCACAGAAATATCAGTGGGGTAAAATAAAGTAGTAAATGAGTACACATAATATGTCGACAGACCACGATGCTTTGCCACAGATGGCCTGCACCTGTCGCCCCTGGGATTCTGGATACTGGCTAAGGCTCTTGCTGCCCCATAGTGCTTTTTTTAGGCAGGGTTAAAATAACAAATTCACCACCATAACAGGAACAGGCAAGCAAAAACTGAGGGTAATGCTACTCAATGCTAGAAGTCTAAATCTCAAAATGCACTCACTCGAGGCATCCTTAAAATGGAGAAAATCGATATCTGTGCAGTGACTGAGACCTGGTTCAAGGCTTCAGAGAGCACCCCTGCACTACCAGGTTATAACTCATACCACACTTTTTGGCCATGTAACTTGGACCGAAACACCAAAGGTGGAGGTGTGTCCATATTCATTAAGGATATCCACACCTCCAGGCTAGTTGCTCAGCATAATGTATCCGAGGTTATCCAAGTGCAACTAACTTTGGGCAAAACTGCAATCCAAATTGTAGCTTGCTCCAGATCCCCCACCGTGCCCCAGGATTCCCACTCCTATTTTCTTCATGTACTGGAAAATATTAGGGTTCAACCAAACATCCTAATAATGGGTGACTTCAACTACCCCACCATTAACTGGGAAAATTACCAACTCCTTAGCTCAACACTTTCTGGAATTCATAAACTCCAATGCCCTAGATCAACTTATCCACACCCCCACCAGGGGCAACAATAGCCTAGACCTAGTCATTACCAACATGAGTGACCGGTGTTCCACACCTGAAGTCAACTCCTCATTGGTCCGATCCAACCATAAGCTTATCACCCTTGATATCCACATCCCGCCCCCACCCTCCATTAAGGAAACCACAGTAAAAAAATTTCTCCAAAGTAAACCTCATGCTTCCTAGGACAGAAGTGGTGAACTTCATGACACCCATGCAGATGGACAATACAGTTACAACTGCTGAATCCTACACAAATACACTGTATAAGCACTTACATGAGTGCATGGATCATGCTATCCCAAACAGAACCAAGACACTGTCCTCCAAAAAAAGGAAGCCAGTCTGATAGTCCCCTGCCATAAACAAACTGTACAACAGGAGGAAGAAACTGTTGCAAAAGAGAGTAAAATCCCATGAGTGGAGGAGCTCCCTGGTCAGCCTCCTTAAGAAGCTGAGATCCCTTATAAGATCCTCCAAAGCTAGCTATGAAAACAAAATTGCCACTAAATCCAAGGACAACCACAAAGCATTCTATAGCTATGTCAAGAATCTAGATGGCGATACCCAGATCTGCTCTGAGTTACGGCACAAAGGCACAAAAATTACATAACCAACTGATATTGCCAACATCCTGGCAGATAGGTTCAGTGCTACCTTTACCCCCCTCTCACCCCCTAAAGGCCCCATATCTATACAGGAAGAATGCAGAGTCCCTGTAATCACAACTACACAGGTAAAAGCTGCACTCTCTAAAGCCAAAAACACAGCATCCATGGGACCGGACAACATCCCAGGCTGCATTTTACATGAACTTCAGAACGAACTGGCTCCCCACTTAAGCACCATGTTCAATAATAGCCTCGCATCAGGCTTTGTGACCACTGAATGGCCCACAGCAACAGTTATCCCACTCCACAAAGGGGGAGCCACCACTGATCCTGGGAACTATCAACCTATTAGCCTGACGAGCCTGGTCTGCAAGGCCATGGAACGTATCATCATGGAACTCATAAACAAAGCCATTGGTAACCTCCAAACTCTGGATCCCACCCAGTTCAGGTTTGTGAAAGGCAGTTCATGCCTCCTGAACCTGATCAACTTCTTTGAGGCAGTCATCGAAGTCATGGATGAGGGTAAGGTGGTTCACACAGCCTATCTTGACCTCGCCAAGGCTTTCGACATCATCCCTCATTCTGGAATTATAGCTAAACTCACTAAACTAGGTATAAATCCCTACATCACAAGATGGGTTGCCAACTGGCTCACTGACAGAACCCACACTGTAAAAGTTGCAGACTCCAAATCTGACCTCAAAGCAGTGACAAGTGGAGTACCACAGGGTTCCGTCCTGGGACATCTCCTGTTTGGTATCTACTTCTCTGAAGTACAGGCTAACACAGAAGGCCTCTGGCTAATGAAGTTCACAGATGACTGCAAACTAGGAGCCATAGTTAAGTCCCCAAATGATGTGGACATCCTACAGAAGGGCCTCACTGAGACAGATGCCTGGTGTCAGAGCTATGGCCTCAAGCTCAATGCCAAAAAGTGCAGTGTCATCCCCTTTGGTAAAACCTATGTACCCATGAACTACCACATAGGCAGCAATCTACTTAACACCGAATGCGTGATAAGAGACCTTGGGACCCAGGTGGACAGTAGTCTCTCCTTTGATAATCACATCACCACAGTAGTCAGGAAGTGCTTCTACGTGGCACACCTCATCATAAAAGGGTTCTCAACCAGGAAAAAAGAGGTCATTGTTCCCCTCTACTCATCAGTCATTAGACCCATTATAGAGTACAACGCCTCTTTTGGAATGTACCTCACAAGACATCTGCAGCAGCTGGAAAGGCCATAGAAGTACCTCACAAAGAGGATTACTGGCCTCAAACAAATGCCCTACACTGACCGCCTCAAAAACTCCAGCTTTACTCCGTAGCATATCGCCTACTTTGAGGTGATCTCTGCCTAACATATAAAGCTATGTCAAACCCAGAGCTGTTGGACATGCTACACCTAAAGAAATCCCAATGCCTCCAAGCTACATGCTCTAGGGACCTAAACCTTGTCACCACAATAAACAGGACATGCTGGAGGGATAGACTCCTGTCCCAGAGACTTCCTATACTCTGGAACAAGCTACCCATCTATGTCAAGCAAAGTTCTTCATTAGCACTCTTCAAGAAAAAGCTTGATGAGTGGATGGGAAATAGGAAATACACCCCAGGGATCACTTCTGTGTCTCTGCTTGACAGTGGCACAGGAAAATAACTTTCTTGGGTAGCGTAAGCCATGGAACCTTGCTGACTAGGCTTATGTAGGCCCTTGGACCAATAGCCTAGTACCTACCTATGAACCTATGAACCTATAAAATCCCATACTATGACATGTTTTCTTTTCTAATAAGTAGCAGCAAAGTAGTGAAAGAAACCAACTCCATAAAATTCCTGATACTTTCATGGCAGGAGCTAAACTTACCTACTTGTGTGAATAAGAGTGTTTAGATGTAAACATTTCTTTTTAGCCAGAAACACTGTGAATAATCTACAAGAGCTAATGGACAGGGAAGATGTAGTCCATGGGTACATACAAAAAGACCACTCCACGAACCAACTCACCAAGAACAGAAAAAATACACTAGACAACTGGAGAAATGGTCACCATCCACTTCACTGTGTTCCAAAAGTAAACTGTACATATTGTCATTTAACTGCAAATCTGATAAATTAATAATATTTAACATTTCACTTTGACTCACTGAATGTAAACTATTTACATTATTCAAGACGTACCTATTGTTATGCTTCTCATTACATCATCAGTAATGTTAAGTCCAAAATGTCCAATTCTTTGATTTTCTTCATTTCTTCCTATTCTGCCACCTCCAGTTGTGCTTGCTTTTCGACTGCTGTGGGCTCACTCTCTGACCTCTGCTCTGCTCACCCTGCTGGACACCTCCTTCATTCAGTTCCTCAAACAAAACACTTTTCTTGCTGTTGATGCTGTTGCTTGCTTCTGTGGATGAGTCCAATAGGTATCAGTCAGTAAAATGGCACTCTATGCTCTCTCCTTACCTCCCAGTCACCACCAGTGTACCACAAGTCTCTATCCTTGGTCCCTTCCTCTTTAACATTTTCACCAACACCCTCTATTTTTCCACACAACAGGCTACCCTGATAGAATACACAGATTATTCCACTCTCATTTCCATATCTGGCAACATGTTACACCTCCAAAAAATTACTCAGGAAGCTTTAACAGGCACGGAAACATGGCTAAATAACTCATAACTCATGCTCAGCCTAAAAAAGACCAAACTACTACTTTTTCTCCCAAATACCTTTCTCATGAAAAAAAAATTTAAAGTCCTTTCTCATGATAATACAGCCTTTGAAGTTATATCTTATAGGAAATTAGAAGGTGTGATAGTGGATGATAATCTTACATTTAACCTGCATATACAAAATTGCATAAAAAAAATCACCAAAACTAGGGATGCTTTACAGAGCCAAAGACTTTCTCACTATCTCAAGTAAAGCTATATTTGACACTAATTTCCTCTCCACTCTTCTATATGGTGCTCCCACCCTTACTAACCTCCAAACTTCACAAAAATTAAAAGCTGAATAATACTATAACAAAGTTGCTAAATTTGCAGAACATACCCTTTTCAGAACTCACCACTGTATAGCACTGAAAAGCCTAAATTGGTTAGAACTGCCACATCAACTAACATATGCACAACTTCTTGCCATCTATAAAATTATCCAGCATCCATCTGCCTGTCCAGCACTAAAAAATATTCTACACAACTATGTTCCCTCTTGGTCATTGTGATCCAGTGACCAAAAACTCCTGTCTGCCTACAGGCCTAGCAAATCTGCTGGGCATTGTCTGTACTCATACAACAGTAAGCCCAGAACTGCTTACCTGTATCCATCAGGTCTATACCTTCCCTCCCATCTTTCAAAACCATTATGAAACACTTCTTAGATAAAAATCTGTCTTTGTTCTTGCTCATATACAGGATAAACTATATTCCTAAATGTAAACTAGTATCTGTTCATTCCTTATACTTCCTGACTCTCCCTTCTTCATTTACTTCCTTACTGTTATCTAATTCTCTTCCATGACTTTCTCTTTAAATATACCGTAAGCCTGTTTTCCCTCACCTCATATTGCAATTCCTTTTTGTATTAGACTAACTTACCTTTACTTTCTCTACAAACTGTCTAAAGCTTCTCTAAATATTAAATGACTGTCATATACTTTGTATCAATTTTTACCCAATGTTTTTATATTATCAGCCAGATTCAATAAAGCCTACATGGTTCATTTACACTGTCTGCATGTAGCACACTGTTTTAGATTCAGTAAGCAGCTGTACATGGTGTGCAGAGCTGCGAAAAACAAGGTAAACATTGTGGCATGCTAATTACAGTATAAGCAGCTGAACTGTATACTAATCAACAAATCCAAGAATGAGGAGATATTCAACAAGCTATAAAGCAACCATGTAGACTCAATGCTGGTTTTCCCTGCGAATTCCAAAACTGATTGGGATATAGCCACAGAAAGGAGTCTATACAGAAATTGCTTTAATTCATGTGTATGTGCAAAAGTCTGAAATCTATTCTGCTGCTGCTGCTAACAGACCAAGGCTAAGAAGGAGAAGAGTTTTCAGACCCCGGGTAACTTACCACAGCCTACTTGACATGGAAATTGTAGAGCGCTACAGGGTGGATAGAGGCACACTACAGGAACTCTGTAACCTCTGTAGTCCTCAACTCAGAGCCAGGGCAAACTGAAGGGAACCCATCCCAGTGGAGACAAAGGTATGTGTAGCACTTAGAATCTTAGCCACAGGTACCTTTCAAACACCAACAGGGCACATGCTGGGGGTGGCACAGGTGTCAGGATCTAGAATCTGCCATCAGTTCCTGAATGCTATGCTCCAGCTTGCCAGTGACCACATATATTTTCCCCATACTCCTGAGGATAGGGCCAGAAATATGCAGGAGTTCTACCCTGCAGTGCACTAACCTAAAGTACTGCATGCCATAGATTGCACACATACAGAAATTAAGGCACACGCCTGCTGAGGAACACCATAATGAGGCACATGCTCAAACCAAAGCTATCATAGACCATGTGTTTGGGCTGCTGAGGTTGCAGTTCTGGTGCCTAGATACATCTGGGAGAGCTCTGCAGTGCAATCCACAGACATGTACTGAAATACTCACAGTGTGTGCCATGCTACACAATATTATCCTGAGAAAACAGCTCAGCTGGATCAACAAGGGGAAGGAACACACATCCCACCACCAATGCCAAGGTCACTACAGCCACATGCAGTTGAGGAATCAGAGGGGGAGCCAGCAGCTGCTTTGGGTGTAGGCAGATGTAGGCATATTCAATATGCCCTCATATTGGCTAAAAGACAATGCATAACACACTCATTCACCACCTAAGGGCCTAAAACCTTCCCCTATGCATATATATATATATATATATATATATATATATATATATATATATATATATATTAACATTGATGCCAGGCAACTTGTGCAAGCTTTACTTCCCCATGAATTGGCTGTGTACTGCATGCATCAGACAGAGTCAGCCCTGAACTAAAATTGTTGCAACTGCTTGATTTACAAAGTAAATATTGACCTGGAGTATACTGTTTAATAATATGAATGAGTGGCATATCCTTGAATTTCGTTACTTGGTAGTGTAAGCAAGTAAAGGGTGGGAGATTTGTACAGAAATGACCTTAAAATGTGACAGCAGAGACTTATATGACTTATATGTGTCCATTATTAGCTCATTCACTCCAAAGGAGCTCAGGAAGTTTGCAATGTAACTTCCAATGGGTGGAGCCTAAGTGTTTTGACAGAATCAAATTATGTCCTCAAATTTCAAACAAATTTTCATATCTCTGGAATCATAAGGGTTATGAAAGAAGTGTAAAATGGCAAACTCCTCAGCACAAACTATTTTTACAGTGGTAGTATTCTTTAGGTTCTAGGTCTTAAACTGAATTTTATAAATCACAGTAAACAGTCCCCCAGATTTAATAAATTCCATGCAGGAATAGTGCAAGCCCTACACTGAGTGTACCATGGTCATGTCTGCAGCTCTCCCTTGGCAGAGAACCTTGCATATTAATGAAGGCACGCTACTGAGGGAGAGACATGTACATGGTTGCTGAATCAGTGTAGGTGGTGTGTTACAGTGCTCGGAGATGTGTAACACACCTCCTGTACTGTCACTAAAATAGAAATGTTAAATGTGTTTACTTGGCCAGTTTTATTATTTGTATGGGTTTGTTACATTGTCCATAACACACCCCCTGTACTGGCAAAGTGCTGGAAGGCCCTCAAATATAAATGTGAAAATGTCATTTTTTTTCTTGTGTTTGAGCGGATGCCAGACATCTAAAAATAGAAACCGGATGCTTTTATTTTTAATGGAAAGGGTAAAGTTTAAGCATAGCTGATCAGGTTTGTGTGGCATGGCATGTTGCTCAGCAGTGCTTAAACATAACTGAAAGTGATATAGAAATGTATAGCTGAAATCTTCAAAGCCATGTTAGCTGAATGGTTAGAGTCATAGCCTTGTGAGCAGTAGGTACATGGTTCAAATACCCAGACAGGTCATTTAGTTTTAACATCTGATAGCATTAATATATACATTTCTTTATTGACGTAGTTATTGATATTTGTTAAGTGGCTTTGTCCATCTGGTCCAGAAGCCCATTTTCAGTGGAGATACAAGGAGAAAAGCTCCAGTTACACACAAATGTCCAATACATTACAGTCACACCCCAAGATAATGTAATTAAAATACATGGGGTTAGGTCATGTAAAGTAAAATACATGCACATAATAATAAAGTAGCATTAATGAGCAATTAATGTCAATATATTTTCTGTTTATTATTTAAACATCTGATTTGCTCTTATCTAAGCTCTGCTAAGCACTGCTAAGCCAAGCCAAGCAATTCTTAAACAGGACCTGATTTAGTAGTGATTAGCAACTCACAGCTCTGCTTAACTGGTTTGGGCACTGCTAAGCAATTCCAGTTTAAGCAGTCCTCAGCTCAGCTAAGCTGGTTTGTGCACCGCTAAGCATTGCCAGTTTAAGCACTGCTCAGCTAAGCTTAGCGAGTTTGCGCAGTCCTAAGCTTCACTTAGCATTTTTAAAAATGGTCCAGTGCTGGCAAAGGGTGGGAAAACAGCCTTATTTAAGCTGAACAAGTGGGAATGCAGCCAGAATGTGTTGGAATTTAATCATTGCAGGAGCTATGGCTGTAGTTGGAGTGGGTGTGCACTTCTGGGCACAAGGCTGGGGCATTTTGGAGTCCATGGTCATGGTTGGGCTCCTTGCCAAAGACCATGGTAACCGGCTGCTGCAGGGCCACTACCAGAGCTCTGAATACAAATCAGAGGCCTGGGACTGGCTGGCATGTGACCTCACCACTGCAACTGGAATCCCCCACACCGGTGAGCAGGTGTGTAATCATTATGATGACCTGAAGTGATGGAAGGGGGAGCTCTTGGCTCAATGGATCAAGACGCTTGGGACCGCAATGCCCCAAAAGTTTATAAGTATAAGAACCCTTGATTTACCAAATTCTAGTATGAATATCTGATTGACAGGTATGCATAATGGTGTGCCCACCCACAGCTGCAGAGGAGAGGGCTCGCAACCTGGTGGCCCATGCAGGATGCCTGGCCAGGATGCACCTCGAGTGTGGCGAGTACAGATATATCTTGCATTATATAGTAATCTAATTAAGAAAGAGTACAGTAGTAACTGCCAGTAGATATAGTCTGTTGTGAGTGTACTGCAATTGAATGTGTACATAGACCTGGACTGATATGAGTATTGCCAAGTACAGTTCAATATAGATGAAAGCATGAAACATGCTACTGTTATGGAAAGAAAGTTAATACAGCATTAATAATGTTTGGGACTAACATGTGCATACTGTATTAATAATACATGTTCTGATAATAAAGTACACCAACATTGAAAATGTGAAGGGAATAAATTAACTCCATTCCTAATCTACAGGAAATACAGTAACTGCAGTCAGAATTGTGAAGAAATAAAGGTAGTACTGTATAGAGTGTGTAATAACAGAAGTCTTCCAATGCCTGCATTATTTAAAAATTGTCAGTTGTATACCAATCTCTGTGTCATGTCACCCTCAATAAATCTGTGCTCTGCCAATTGTGTGTATCCTGGGCTGTTATTCAAGAAATCAAATATTACAGGTTTTGTGAAGTAAACATGCGTATAACACCATGAAGTGACTGAATGTTGGCCAATAAATAATTGTCATGCAAAAGTGTAGATGTGGAGCTGTACTACAAGATATAATGCAGTATGATATTTGTTCTGCACTAAAATCTGAACTTAGAGTATTACTGTCTAAGTTATTATAGTGTGTTTCTCCCAGGATTGTCTTGTGTTAACCTTTGCATTTCAGCTATATGCATCCTTGAATGTAGGTGCACTGATATAGGCAAGTATAAAAGTGTAATAGCTGCAGACTGCAAATATACTATCTGCAAATGTATATAGGTCAGGTAGGCAAGCCAGCACCCTGATATGGTCTGTACAGATCACACATATTCCCATCCACTCAGGGTTAATTGTGTATACCTGCATTCCAAGTATTAATACACAATTCACCTACTATCGCTGTCATGCATGAATCTCACGCATGTATGTTCAACCGTCACTGCAGTCTTGTGTGACACTCTACCTATATTATCAGGTCACACTGTCACCAGGTGAGCTTTAGGTACATATCACTCAATCAACACAGCAGTGGCCCACTAGCTCAGTGTGATAAGCAATATATAAGTTGTTCATTTTGCCACACGTAGACTGGGGTTTGAAACCAGGGACAGATATATTTATAGTAACAGAAAAGTAGTACTGACTATTTATAGAAACGTATTGTTAATAGATATTCTTCCCACAGGACTTACAGGTAAATAAATGTCTGTAATAGCTATATGAAGGGTATATTAATGTCTGTATCCAGATGTTGTAGTGCATAAATATAATTTCTCAGCAAGATGATAAGACTCATTTAAATAAAATGACATGAAATACAGTACTATTCCAAGTTAATAAGACAAATTAATGGTCTATTGTTGGTACGGCTGTATGCCTGGGGTGTCTATGAATGTTTGTTGATAGTCTAACCCCATGCCTGCCAATGACGGTAGTATAAGTGTAATCTCTCTTTACTGTGCACGATACATGTCTCTCAAGTGTCACGCTGTCACGGATAGTGATCATTGCTGCCAAAAACCTTGGACACAGATATAAACCCAGTTGAAGTATGCCAGCAGCACAATCACACAACATCAGCACAGAGTACACCTTGGTAGTCATATATGTTCCCCTGACATGTAATAGTCCCCTGTAGTTATGTACCTGTAGGTGTTACAGCTTGGCCAATACCATCCCATCTGGATAGCTTGAGAGATATGTACTTGCTGCAGAAGCTATAGGGCACTTGTAGACATAAAGTAAGGGCAGACCTATAGAGTATTGAACAATACTGGTGTGAAAATGTCTTTCTTACCCCCACCCCTTATCTGCATCACAAATTATTATTCTTATACTATGGGTATGGTTCCATTTTCACATATGTTGTTCTCAAAACCTAATATTGGGCCTTGTGTTGTATTATTGGTTATATATTACAATGGTTGCATACTAACATACCTTGTTTAAATACCAGTGTTGCTGGCCTTTTGCTGTTACTGTTACTGGCATGCTGTTACAATAATAACTATTATTCCATTTATGCCTGTGTTCTATATGCTATGCAATTCTTTTGTTCTGGGTTAATTGGAACACCCATGTATGCTGTTATAACTAATGTTGAAATGTTCTGTTCATGACTAACCAATACACTTTGACAAACCTCAACACCATAGCATGATTGGGTAGGCCATTTCCAGCAGATCCACCTATCCCACCTCATCTGGCCATGGCACTGGGTCCCAGCACATCTGGGACCCAACCTGGAGCTGCCTCCTCCATTGGTCATTCATCACCCATGGGTGGAACCACCTTAGGGGATGGGCCCATCCCCCTGGCGTGGGTGCAGAGAGGATGTCACCCAAAATCAGTTCCCAGGGATGGCGCACGGGGTTATCCAGTATGATTTGGATGACCGACTGTGTTAGATCAAGGGCAGAGTGGTGCACCTGGAGGGGCAGGCCGAGCCCGGTGCCCAGCCCCCAGCACAGCCACCTTTGGGGCTGTGAAGGAGCAGTGGTGACTGCCCATGAGTGGGGAGCTCAGTCCTACTGTTGCCATCTGGGGGCACTTGGTCCTCCGATTCCCAAACACCCTCCCCGTCTAAGGTGTTTACCCCCATCATGTGTCATATACTACCCCTGTCTGCTGTCTTGTCTGTCTGCAAATGCAACCTCTCCTATCCATCTTACCTCCCCAAACATACCTAAAATTCCTCCCCAACATTCCACTTTCTCATTCAAAAAAAAAAGGGGGGGGGCATTTGTCCTGTAAAAAATATCACCCCATACATAGCTGTCCATTTTGCCTACACGTACACTGCCAACAATCATCCCAGCAATTAATCAAAAAACTATGTGTCACCCACACCTTTCCATGTGGGATGTGAGGCTCCAAATTCCAAATTGTCCACAACATACACAGATATTGCTGTGCAAGAAATGGAGAGCTATGGTCCTTTCCTACACATCCCTACCTGCCTTTCATATTGTTTTTCCCCTGCTTGCCCCCATTTCACCACTTTCCTATCACCCTATTTTTTCTTTTCTTGGAACTAGCGTGGGTTTAAGCACTGTGGCATGTAAACCCGCTTAAAACTGCTTTAATTACCTTATCTTATTCTGACACTGTTATGCACATCAATAAGCCATGTCTTGAAGGGTCTATATTATTTATTTGACAGCTTATGTTGTCGAATGCTTAATGATTGACACCTAAGCGTCGAAGTTTCAAAATCGCGAATGGCCATATACACAAATTCTTTCCTTGGGGAAGAATTTGCTAGGCTGTCTGGAAATAAAATTAACTTTTCAACCTAAATATAATGGAGGGCTTTTTCCCCACACCCCCGATGTGGGGGGCTGTACCCCCCACCCCCTAACTAAATACACCAACTCTGAGATCGCTCTACATTGGGTAAAGGGCAAATCCCGGATAACGGCCAAGTGGATTCTTTCCCGAGGAAAGAATTAACTTATATGGCTGTTCGTGATTTTGAAACTTCAACGCTTAGGTGTCTATCATTGAGCATCTGACAACCTAAGCTGTTGAAGAAATAATGTAGACCCTATCTGGAAACCCGGACACTCTTAACTAGAGCATAGTGCATTAGCCCATTGGCCCACTCAGCTCTGGAGAATAACTGGTGTTTCTATAAATGTATCATGCGTTACAGTGATGTCACATCAGCAAAAATATACACCCCTGCCAAGTATTAAACCAAGGACCATGTCAGTTATGGTATAGTGCATTAGCCCACTAAGCCAACTCAGCTCTAGGGAATAATTGGTGTTTTTACAAACATATCCTGATAGTGACACACTACTTCTAGATATAATGGGATAAGTGACTATGTGATTCAGACACCGAACCAGTACACAGCCAAATACATGTTTATGGATGTACAGGAGGCCTACGATATCAGGTAGAGCTGACAACTGCACAGACTTTTGCAGAATGTTCACAGTTGTGCTACCTACTTATGGCTGTCATAAAACCTATTCTGTGTACTGAAGTACTGGCAAGTCAGTGCAGCTTGAGATTACAAAAGCATGATAGACAGGTCAGTATCACATGTCATACCCATCCAACACACATGTTCATGCCATTCCTGTGTAACACACTGTATGCATGAATATATGTCTTACAACTACACCTCTCATAATAATGACTCAGTAGCTCTATCTGTTAAATTCCTAGTGTGTCTGACACCTGGACACCCACAGTCCTGGCCCACAGTCCAGTCCATTGCACAACAACTACATGCTTGTCAATAAAACATAGAAATAACTGAGCCTTGCAGTGTCCAGCAGAACTGGTTGCTGCTACAGCAGTCACTGCCACCCCACAGTAGCATGTCAAAAGCCTGGAGCATGGGACATATGTCACAAATATGAATAGGAGGGTGGCTTAATGGTTAAGGTGTTTGCCTTACAAACACAAGGTGCAGGGTTTGAGTCTCTCACAAGATAACTGGGCTAGGGCAAAATGGCTGGAAGGGCAGCAGTTAGCTTAGTACTAATCTATGAACCTATGAACCTATGAACCTATGTCCTAAATGTCGCCTCACACTCTCTGGATGGCATTATTACTTAACATTTGTATCAGAAGCACATGTATCACCTGAACTGCTATGGATACCCTCACCCTGGCCATGCTGTGACACAAAAGCTGACACTGCTCCCTCACTGACATATGCAGCTTGCTGTCCCCCAATGTCTTCACAATCCCCAGTATGACTCCTGGCCAAATTGCAGCAGCTGCAGGCTGATACACATGCAGCAGTATGTTCAGCTACCTGCTACAGACCTACCATACCTCCCAAACACCTAGAAGAGGGGATCCACACAACACCCATACATAAAGGGTTGGGGGTGGAAATGTTCAGGTGGCAGGGACATGTGTCTCAGTCTCCCCCTACAAACATGCACAGCTGATAAACCAGCATTAACTGCAGCAGCATGCACATTCAGATAAAAATGATGTATGACACTCACATTTGCCTGTCTCCTTACTGACCCCAACACACATTAAACAGTGAACTGCCAAAGAATCAGAAAGCCTGTTAACAATGGCCAAACATAGCATGCAAAACTGTGGACATACCACATCAATCCAAACAGTGAACAGTATTTCTACCTACCCTCTGTGATGGTGTAGCTCTCACACCTCGATAGTGTCCTTCTCACAGGCCAGGAAAAGGGCCAAGGCCAACATGAAGGCCTTTATTATAGCACTGTGCTGCCATGCCATTGACTAATGAAAATGCAACCTAGCTGTTCTGGATGCTATTAGCAAGCATGGGTCACAGATTGGTGCATAGGCAATCATCTGTTCATGAGCATTATACCAGGTATGCCATAGAATTAACCATGTAATGGAATGCAGATGGGGGATGCAGTCATGGTAAATAGGAATTTCAACAGTAGGTCTCAACAACATATCTTGAAATGTCATGTTGCTGTTAGTCTGCTATCCAGCACCTACAGTCTTCCCTTTTGGCTCTGTCTGCAGTGACATAGATCACAGCTCTGGCCCCTGAATCCCCCCAGCAATGGTCAGCTCACATATGCATGCTAATGGATTGTCTGTTGTACAATAGTGACAGTAACTACTGGTGTATACAGCTGGCATATCACATTATGTACTGTCAGTCAGCCCCTCTCAGTATGTGAATGTCATACAGACTTAGTTAAAAGATTGTCCAGGTGTCCCTGACTGCTCCTGATGTACTCTGGCTAGGTCACTGTGTACTTCACACATGTATCTCATTGCCTGACAGCTATGGCTGGCATACCTGGTGATCTCCTGCACCAGGACAGCAGGTTATAGGCAGTAGTAGTGGGGGACACAGGCTCCACCTCAGCAACAGTGTGTACATGTTGAGCATACAATGGAATGGAATGAATACAGTACCAGATATTAATATACCATTACTGTGTTCTGAGGGATCTGGTATGTCACAGACACATTCCCCACAGTCTGGGGACAACCATTACATATTGTCCAACTGGTCTCCAGACATCCACATTTGTCTGGCAGGGGGTCTACATATATCAGGCACATGTACACATTCTGCAAACATCTGGGTACTACAGATGTCGGACACCTATGAGGAGGAAATCCTACACTACATATGCACTGCTCTCAGTTATTGTGTACCACAGATGTTGCTGGAATGTCCACATGCACTTGTAGTACCACTAACCTATTTGTCGGATGTTGGCTGTATGACATGGTACTGTAACATTGCCCATAGGAAACACACCACAGTTGATGGCAGTGATGGGTTTGGACACATACTGACACAGTCTGTCACAGCACACAGGCCATAACTTGTATATCTAGGACCATACAAGGTTACTAGGCTATGAGCCCTGAGCTCCCATATGCCTATAGCAGATATTAGCCCATGTGTATGCAAGGCAGCACCTGATGCCCCAGTCCAACAGCGACACAGGTGGTATCCCAAGGGTGTATGTGCAGTTAACTGTCTAGTTATCTAGGTTCCAGCTGCAAAGGTGTAAATAGCTATCCTACCTGATGTGGACAGGGTGACCATTCCACAGTAGGGTGAGTGTGTGGGACACACATCTGAGTCACCAACAAGCCCACTTGATGTCACACACCAGGTTGAGGGCATGTGTGTGTGTTAATAGAGTGGAGCTTGAGTTGCACTTGTGCAGCAGTCCCAACAATGTGGTGTCCATGATAGCCTTGCATGCCAGACAGAGGTCACCTCTGAGGAGTATGTATGAAACCAGGTAGATGATTGGGCTTATAGCCTATCTGTGTATGGTATGTTTGAGGCCCTGGTATTCCCTCGTGGGGAACCTCTGTGATGTCCCCAGCTGCTGCATGTGCTGTGTGAGGTGAATGACAAATGGAGCATTTTACACAATACTGGGTCTTATTGGGGGGACTACATGGATGTTTCGACCCCATGTCCCTGGATGACATACACTTATGTATGAGGTTGGCCATATAGAATATTTACCATACAATGGAAGCAACATGGTGGTGAAATGTCATATTGCCATCGACCTGTGTGCACAGATCCCTCACGACTGACTGCTTGCCTAGGACATTGTTAGTACTGTGAAACTATGTGGGGACATCACTCTCCCCAAAGGGGTTGACACTGCATTTCCTGGTATGTGGCCTGAGGCCATGTTTCTGACACCAGTCATGTATGTGCTTGAGACCCTCCTAGGCAGATGTCAACATCAGTAGGGAATCTGGTAGCAGCACACAGCATGCGGTCATCTGCAGGCATGATTGACCATAGGCCAATGGCTGCTCCCTGCACCTCAGAAGTGTACATCACACATAACAGAGGCCCAAACACAGAACAACAGGTTATGCCACTAGTTATAGGTCAAGTGCTTGAGGTGGATTCCTCTATGTGGATTAGTTGGGTTGTGTCAGTGCACCAGTGTGCTATGCCTATGATAACCTATGGTGTGGTGCATACTCGGGAGCATATATTTATTATGGCCAAGTGGGTTATAGTGTCAAAGACTTTGTCCAGGTCAAGGTAGGCAGTGTGCACTATCACCCCCCCCCGTCCATGGATTTGGTGGCTATGTCAAAGAGGTCAACTGAGTGTAACAGACATGATCCCTTCCTTTACAAAGCCTAACTGTGCATGGTGGAGTGTGTGGAGGTTGCCATTGTCCTTGTTAATGAGGTTCCCTATAAACTGATATGGCCTTGCAGAACAACATAGGCTGATGGGCATATAATGTGATAGATTGGTGGATGCCCCACCTTAATGTAAAGGGGTGACAGTGGTTGTCCTTCACATGGCTGGGACAAAGATGGTAGTCAGGCCTCCTTTGAATACAGTGCCTTATGGTGTTGCAGGTTTATGCTTGGGGTCAAGTAGGATGCATCCTGTGATGTGATAGGCTCCCATGTTGGATGTATACCATGACTTTCACATGGCAGTGGTGACCTTTTCCCTACATATAGGAGAAGGGGGCAAGCACTATGGACATACTGATGGGGGACAGGGGGTGAAGCCTATAGTCACTGTGTCGGGCATCAAGTATGCTATACCTACAGCACTGGTATAGCTGTTGTCCTTGGCCACCACAAGTGAGCAGATGCAAGTACTCCTTGTGATGTTGCAGACATATCTGCAGAATGGGAGATGATTGTCTGTAGTGGACATCTACAATGTGGGCTCTGGGTTTGCTGTGCAGGTTTCCAGGAGTGATTCCATTCACTTGTTCATGCTAAGGAGACATTGCTCCAAAATGGACACCTGCTCCTACTTTGTCTCAGACAGTGATATGTCATCCCTGTTATAGACACTTATGTAGTACAGATGTCTACCAAACATGTGTACATATCCTTGAAGAGGATGATGTAGTCCTGTCAGGTAAACCTGACTCCATGCATCTATACAAATGCACATATAGTGCTTGTGTGTATGTGTGGATATTGCTGCCAGTCCCTACAGAGGGGTTGGGGGCTGTGAAGCTGTACATACCACCCCCAGGAGGCTCTATTCCATGTTGGAGGTGCATGTATATCTGACCCTAGCTAGATGGGTATTGTGGGAGATGGTGACTGCAAACATGACCACATGATGGTTGCTTTGCCATGGAGGATGATACTGTAGGGATGCTGCAGTGGTAACCTGTGTTGAGTAATATCAACTCCAACACACCTTCACCTCATGTGAAGGTAGCCCTAGCTGCACCGAGGTGTTTGTAATTCCACTGTTGATGGCTCTATGGTCATTTGTGTGCTGGCATGGGTACATCTCCCAATGTATGTTTAGGTCATTCAGGTGACCCAGGATCAGGGTACAGACCCAAATCATAATATAATGGATGAGGTCTATATAGGAAGAATGGGCTTCCTGGTCACATGTGGTGGCTGGTAGCTAGCTATGATTTGAATAGGTGTGTTGGCAATGCTGAACTGCCCCTGCAGTGTCCCCATGTGCACCTTACTGTCTGTACAGTGTGGAGGTGTGTATGTTTCTCATATATACTGAAATCACATGTTCCATGGCTTTTCCGACCACACTTTGGAGTATGACTGTATGATAGGGTGGTTGACCAGGTAAGGCTGGGATGCTGTCTGCAGCTTTGAACCATGTGTGTGTAACTGCACAGATATCAGCATTTCCCAGGGTTAAGAATGCTTACAATGAGGGCAGAGTCACGTGTAAACTCCTATCATTTAGCAGCATGGCCTTCAATGTGTGCTGCGCTAACAGTTGCATGTTGGTAGTGATAACCTGACCACTTTTCTTAATGAAGGCACTATGGGGGTGACGAGAACCATTGCCAGATGCCTGAAGACCAGTTGAGACAGATGGAGGCCATCTCTGGCAAAGCATCATGGTCTGTTGACCATATCATTCCACCCTCACAGATACTGGAACCCCCTGGAATATCACAGGATAGAAGGCCACATGTTAAGGTCAGTCATTTCCTGAATGTATTGTGGCATCATTCTGGGTGACAGCGGAATTCTGCATAAGGCTAGGGACATACCTGCCTGGGACACATAATCAGTGTGCTCACTCATGTCTCACTGCTTATAGTTCAGGGATGTACATCTCAGGTCAGGCATACCAACATGAACTGTGACAGACTCATGACAGTACCTGTTGGTGAGAGACAGCAGTGCATATGCGATATGGCAGTTTCTGTCGCCTGATACCCAAGTAACTGTGACCATCCACATATACAGCCATGTGAAAGGCACATTAGTGTGGCTTACAATGAAGTCTCTTATGTATAATATGTTTGACATGTGGTAACCCCTGCATGGTTGTGTGGCACAGGTGTGTGGCCATGTGTGGTATGTTCTATGTAAAGTTGTGGCATTCATGTGTGGCTTTGGTTCAGAGGTTTCCTTTGTTTGTGGATGTGTATGTTGGGGACCTATGCATGTGTGTGCGTGTGCATGTGTGTGTGTGTGTGTGTGTGTGTGTGTGTGTGTGTGTGTGTGTGTGTGTGTGTGTGTTGTGTCGGTGTGGGTGGTGTGTGAGGTGTACTGATTGTGTTCACAGCCTGTTCAGGGACAGGTATGCAGGCTTGACAGGGAGAGAGCATGGACCGTAGGTTCCTACTGTAATTGCATCTGTCACACAGTGTGTTCCTTGCTGGTGTTTGTAGATGGTTCTCCATCCGTGTACATGAGGCAGGTGCTTCACTGTGCCAGGATGCCCATATCAACCAGACTGGCAGGAGAATCTGTAAGACATTGTCCAGCCATATAGTCCAGAATCTGAAGGAGGAAGGCCAGGGAGACCCAATTGGTGGGCCGACAGCCCAGGTGCTTAATGCAACAGTAGGAGGCTGACACCACTGCATATAATGTAGACAAGCTATGAAAAGGAAGCAATATGTGCAACAGGACAATGCATTTGAACACCTTACTGGACATGCAAAAAGTAGCAGGAAACATCAAGATCAGGAGGGCAATGCATGATGTATCACCCTATGTTGCTGATAGCTACATACATACTGTGATGATACATGGCGGGGTATGATGTGGGAGCTAGTGGTGGTAAATGTGGATGTGCAGGGTGTGTATATAATGGTGAGCAATAATGTGGTTCTGTGATGTGTTCCCCTCATGTCTTTCAGGTGGGATGTACCACCATAGGAATCTACCTTTCACAGAAGCTGAGACTGCCACCATAATTGATGCCCTGAGACTCCATCACCTGGTGCTATTGTCACGGAGTCACCATAACCAGCAAGGACATGCTGCACTATGGGCAGACCTTGTGGCATCAATTAATCATGTGGGCCAGCATGACAGGAGCTATGAGCAGGTCTGACACCGGACAACTGGTCTCATACATCATGCACGGGAAAGGACCACAGCTGTGGCTAGGAACCTTGCTGGCACCAGTGGAGGGCCTGCTACACAACAACCACTCTTGGCCACAGAGGAGTTCCTGGCAAATCTGGGTTTAGCCACCACCTCACAAGAATCAATAACACCATATGTTGCGGAGGTGGGTGGCACAGATTCCACAGATGAGGAGTGTCAAGGTAAGCATCCAGTTGTCATGTTAATACTGTAGTATTCATAGCAGCAGCCTTTGAATACCTGTACACATATGTCAGGTCAATCTGCATTTGTTGGGGTGGGTTTGTAATGCACGCATGTGCACCCATATTGTGAATTTCAGCAATGTGAGTAGTATCACAGTTTGTACTGTACATGTTGATATATGCAGATAATATCCTGTACCAATGCCACATTTTTGTCTGCTGACAGTACCTCTCCCACACAAATCCATAGGTACCTCTGGTGTAGCCAGTGTCCACCATGCTGTAGCCGGTGAGTGTGGAACTGTTTTGTTATGACTCATCTATACCCTAGGCATGTTAAGGGCTGCCATTTTGCTATGGACACAACTGTTAAGCTAAGCAATATTGCAATGCTTGCATGTTCACTTGTGGTGAGGTTCACTGCACTGCATTACATCGGTAATCGCAGTAACATATTTACAGGAGCTGTTACACATTAGTATGTATTTTTGTGAAGGTGTAGGCAGTCTGCTTTTAAGGAGTGTATTACTATTGTGGAAATGGGTGCACTGTGTTTTATGTGAGGGTCCATCACATACACTGACATGTCACTTATCTCTCAGGTGTATAGTACTAGCAACATCAACTGGACATAGCTGCACTGCATATTATTAAGGGCCTGTCTTGTGTGTGTCTGTTGTGGTCTGCTTGTGTGTTGTGCATGGCATCAGTTATAATGTGTGATCTGTATAATGCATTTGTGGCACCTCACCTGTGTGTGTGTGTCTATGTGTGTGTGGATCAGCAGACATTATAGTGCAGGAATTAATGTAGTCATGTTGTCTTCCCCTCACAGGTGACCATGGGGGTTGGAGTGTGTACCCCTCATAACCTGATGTCAGTGTCTCATCGGACTCTGATGATGATGATGATGATGGCCATGGTAAGGCACAGGTGGGGTTGGGTGCTGAATCTGTCCCATTGGTTGACATCCAACTTCCTCCTCCAATGTCCCCACACACAGTCAGTATCCCCACACATATCCAGTCCCCAGCAGCCACAGATATTGGACAGTCAGAAGGTGGTGGCATTGAACAGGAGAGTGTGGCAACTATGGCATCTGTGACTGTAGACACTAGCCATGGACAGAGAGCTGGCAAGGTCCCACAAAGGCAGATTGACAGGGGTGCCCATCCAGCACCTGTCAGAGGTGTCACAACAAGTGTCACCTGACGCATGTTTTTGTCCATCATGGAGGCACAGGCACAATTGTGAATGGTAAGCTACACAGATGCTCAGGGTCATGGATGCCACACTGCCTGGCATGCATGACTCCATCCATGGCATTGCTGATGCCTTACGTCATTTTGCTGATGTAGTGGATAGACAGTGGGGTGAGACATTGTCAGTCCTTAACCATGCAATGTCTGTGCTTGAAAATGTGGTGGGAGTAGGGCATTGGACACGTGGACATAGGACAGCAACAACATCAAATGAGAGCTCATGTGGCTGTGCATAGCCACACTTCTGTAGTGGCAGTAGTACCATCACTACTGAAGGCAGAGTGCTGTCCACATGACAATGTGGCAGGCCATGGCATGTGGTCCTGGGAGGTCCCATGAGGGACACAGACCCAGCAGACACTGGTCACTTTCAGGAATTAGTACCACATCTGGCCCTGGGCATGGTGATGCCAGTGCCAATCCTGGCGGAACCAGTTTTCATGTTTATGGCCGGAGATGGTGAACTGTCCATTCTGCCATGTACAGTCCACAGCTGTCCAACATACCCTTGTGTAGGGCTGGCACATAGCTTGACTGTGTACATGCACACACTCACACATCACTATCACATGCAGGTCACCACCAGACACACACAGCTCTTCTCCATGGCCCAGCTGATCAGCACCTCTCCAGACACACACACATGATGTCAACTGTGTGGCACAGCCTAGTCTTTTGGCAGCCCCACACCACAGCCTGTGCATGTGATGATACCTGTGCCACATCCCTGTCAACCATACCATCAATGCAGGGACATGCTAATATGTGTCTGATGCACAGGGTGAATATAGTACAGTTAATGGCAGTTTGTATTGTAGTAGTGTTATGCCCTGTAAGGTGCTGTCTGCTGGCAATTGTCATATGTACACATCAAAGTTTATGTCCTGTTGTGCCATGATGCTGTATTGCTGTTAGTATTGCTGATTGACTGTTGTCTCCCAGACCTTATTCTGTTTCTGTTCCAGGTGTTTGTGTGTGTATGTCATGGGGATCTGCTGCCAAAACAGCAGCTCAGGATGACATAGTGGCAACACAGAAATTTGACATTGGCAAGGTACGGCTGCATATGTGCATAGTTACCTAGGTGCATATGTGTAGAACAGTATGTGAGAGACAATGGAGACAAACAGCATACTCTTGCATGCATAACCCTTGACACAGCATGCTACTCTTGATACATGTCACCTGGGAGTTTTGTACGATCAAAGGTTTATAGGATCATAGAAAGTTGCTAGAGTAATGGCCCACGGTCATTACTTTATCCCTGACAGAATCATCGATAAGCACATATTGCCCCTGTCATTAAGGGACACAGTTGTGACCCCCTGGGACAGATTTGTGGTTCCCATCCACTCATCACAGATGCATTTGATGAGGGTCTGCATGGTACTCTGTTTGACATGTCTGGAAAGTGCATTCCTGTGACAGGCAGCCTCTGGGAAACAAACCTGTCTCTCCAGCAGGTTTTGTTGATGTTGCATATCAGATTCAGGCCTGTCTGGGCCAGCTGTGGAAGGGCTGGGAACAAAATTGCCATCTAGGTGTGCCACAGCCCACCCATGGACAACCTGTCCAATACCAAGTAAGCCACTACTAATTCTAGGCTGTCTGCATGGAACAGGTGTTGGAGGCCATGGATTACCTTTGTGGGTATTACTATGGCCTTTCCATTTGCTGCAGATGCCTGGATAGGTACATACCAAATGGGCCATGGTACTAAATTGTTGTTGTACTGATTGAGGACTATACAAAGGTAATGTCCACCTTTAGTCTTGATGCACTCCCTTTACCTATGTGGTGAATCATGTACAAGTCTTTTCTGACCACTGCTGATACTTGATGTCTGAATGCAACAGTGTTATCATCCTGACTATCCAAGTCTATCAACACAGGTTGTGTGTTTATGGGGTTGCCATTGATGTGGGAAATAGTGGGGCCATGTCCTTTGCCATAGGGTATGATGGTACTGTTTCTGCTTCAGCTTGATGCCAGGATCTTGGCACCATTCCATACCTGATGTATGACCCTGTTGCAGTGAGTTAACATCAGTTGGTGGGTCAATGACAGACAGCACACAACTTACAGTCACCACAGCCTTAGGCAGTACCTGCAAATGTGGGTGGTGTCACTTACCATTCATGCCTCGATACATGTGGGTCATTGGGGACAGCAGCTACTCCTAGGGCCTCCACATGCCTACATATTGCACACACATGGGCAACACAGAGTAGGGTTGTCACCTTATCAAATTTACAGTGTAGGACACTTCTTGTAGTATCGTGAGAGTTGGCAGGACAAACCATACCCATGGCAAGTGCAATAGACAGGAGTTCTCTTGGTTTTCTTTGTCACATTTCCATAGCTTATGCTATTTCTCATTACATTAAGGTGCTTCTGATGTGACATAACTGCTTTATGCAACTATTATACAGCTTTAGGAAATGTTTGTTGTCCTACACTCTTGGACCTCTGTATGGTTTAAGCTGTTTTCACAGGTCACACCTGACCAAACATTGACTGCAACCTGCAGAGTGGGACAGGTGGTGGCTATACCTCTCACCTGTACATATTTCTGCAGAATGTCCTGATGTTTGCCACATATTTCAGGTCCATTTGTCATAACATTGTGGTTTTCTGGCAAAATAGTGGCACATGATTAAAGACGGACATTAGACAATAATAACAGATATTTTCATTTCAGGCATCATACCCTTCAGAAAATGCATGTTAATGCACAACCCATTATGCTATCTACTTTCTATGTTTCTAAGAGCAATATTCAAAGATTGGCTGTAATTGTGAGCCTTTTTTCCACTTTTCTGTATGGCTTTACCAGATGTCTTGCTCTAAGGTGTTGAGAGGTATGGTGGTGGTCCTAACACAGTCACACTGCTGCAAGGGGATATGCATACATACACACACACCCACCCATGAACTTCCCTTGTTGAGAATAGAACCCCTACCTGCTCAGTTTTACATACAATGGAGCTATATACATATCACATGCTCCATGGAGCTTATATGTATTTGCAGTTTCTGCCACTACTATTCAGGTGGATGACATCTGCAGGTGCTGTAAGGTTGCCAGTTGGGGGGTTAATAGGTTTGCACAGGCCTTTCTGACACACACACACACACACACACACACACACACACACACACACACACACACACACACACACACACACACACACACACACACACACACACACACGGGATATGCATACACAGACACATACACTCACATAGTTGCCAGTATTGAGATTAGAACCCCTACCTATCTAGTTGCATGTACTGCAGTGTTACGTGCTTATTGCATGTGACATGGAGCTTATATGCCTGGAGTTTACAATGGTGCATCTGAGGTGGATGACATTAACAGGCCCTGTAAAGCAGTGCAATGGGGGGTTAACAGGGTGGAACAGGCCTCAGAATGGTATAACCAACACACACACACAGAACAGACACACTGCAACAGAGGATATGCTTTACATACACACATATACACTCACAAAGTTGCCAGTATTGAGACTAGAACCCCTACCTATCTAGTTGTATATACTATAGTACTATGTACTTATCGCATTTGCCATGGTGCTTATACACCTGGAGAGTGTCCAGCGGTGCATCTAAATTGGATAACATCAACAGGCCCTGTAAAGTAGTGTAATGGGGGCTAACAGGGTAGAACAGGACTTAAAATGTATTGACATTGCACACACATAGGCAGGAAATACATACAGCCACAAGAGGATATACTTACACACACACACATACACACACACACACACACACACACACACACACACACACTGAGTTGCCGTTGTTGGGATTAGAACCACTTCCTATCTAACTGTCTGCACTATAGTGCTACATACTTATCGCATGTGCCATGGGGCTTATGCGTTTGGAGAGTGTCTGCCACTGCTGTTGGGGTGGGTGACATCAGTACCTGCTGACAGGTAGGCCACTGTTGTACAAGATGCTAGTCACAGGGCTATAAAATGGGTGACCATTACACAGAGATAGGCCTATTGGGCATGTGTATTCTGTTGTATGTGTAATAGATAAAGAAACACACACACACAAGGCAGGTGATGTGAGATCACAATCCCTGCCTAACTACTATTACACAATGCAGCTCACCATAGTATTTGCATGTGCCACTGGTTACAATTGGTGTATGAGTGGCTGCAGCACTACATCACTTTATGAGTTTCAGGGTGTCTATCTCTCTCTGTCTGTGTCTCTCTCCCCCATCTCTGCCTCTCTATAAATGATATATTTGTATATGTTACCTATATATATATATATATATATATATATATGTGTGTGTGTGTGTGTGTGTGTGTGTGTGTATATCACACCCAACAGATCCAGATATATCTTATATGTGCCAGATATGGATAGATGAGGGTAATCATGTCTTATGGGGGTGGGGGGAGACAGTTAAGGTGTACATAGCTGTTTGTATGCACAGCCATATATGGACATCACAGTTCTATAGTCAGATGTGGGTTCGGACAGGGGCTGAAACTAGCTAAGTGTAGGAGCATGCCCAGTATGACCATCTGTACTAACAGTGGGACAGCAGGCTAGACCTGCATCTACTCTTCTCCAGGATTTTGTGTGCTACAGCCAATTGGCTGATGAGCCTGTTTAAACAGTCCAGCACCTCACTGATACACTGGCTGAGGGATCTCCTGGCTGTTTGCTATCCTTATTAACTGAGTCATATCTAGGGTGGGTACAAAGTGTATTGGACTGAGCAGAGTTTTGCATAATATGTGTGGTACATTTTACATACCACTGTGATTTCCTAGTATATCAGTGGCAGATCAATATAGATTAATGTGAGGAACTTCTGATAGACATTTGGCTATTGACTCCATACACTTCAGGGAACACATGCTACTGCATGAATTGTTGTAGTCTGCACATTCTACATTTGTCTGGCCAGTGTTTCCTGCTTCCCCTTATATGTGGGCCTTTGTCCTGCTCTGCTCCAGTTCCAGGCTTTGTCCGCAGTTGCTGCTTTATGTAGTTGTAGTTATGGTGCAACTGGGGTAGAAGTTGTAACACCACACACAGGGTTACGAACGTCATACCTCTGACTGTACCTGTTTTGGCAAGTTGCCCAGTATTCTGCCCCATACATCTGCTGAGGAACTGAGATGGTTTGTGTTGCACTATTATAAGGCTACATGTTGGCCATACCTCTCAAACTCTTACAGCCCAAAATCTAGACAGGGTCATATATAACAGTAGGACAGAGGCCCAAACATGGGGACAGGGTCTTAATATTGCTGTTACAGATGTAGACAGTTGGTAGTCTGGTTTTATATTTACTTGCATTTTCTTATGGGTATGAAGCCTGCATCTCAACTGTCTGTCACTTATGTTTTCACATCAACCTTTATTGGTTTGCCAATAGTTTGCCAGACAAATGCAATGTTATGACAAATGAAACAGATATATGAGGCATACATATGGACATTCTGCTAAACTCTGTCATTCGTGGGGTATGGATGGTGCCCACTGACTTGTTGTCAGTAGTGACACAGTTACATTGCAGCCTTTATATCCTGGTGCTACACTGACTTGTCACAATCTGCTCTTCTACTAGGCACAGTCTAGGTTACTCAGAGCTGTGTACTTTCCACATCTGTGGCCCTTTGTCCCTCCATTGTCTCTGGCTTTGTCCAGCTTTCCTGCAATAACAAATACTGACATATGGACAGTGTGTAGAACTCCTACCGTAGGTGTAGCTCACATGCAAAATAGTAGGTGCAGCCAGTCTTGAATCATGGATCCTATCAACCACAGTAATGTACTTAGCCCACTAAACCATGACAGCCACCAGTCAGTGCAGTCTACATCCTGACACTATTAGCAACACAAATGCATAGTACATTGACCCCTGCATATTGTAGAAATGGAATATGTTAGCAAGTTTCAAAACAAAACACACACAACACATAACCCACAAAGTCAGTGTGCCAAGCAGCCACAGCCCTTAAGGCTGAATAACACACCTGATACTCTTGTTATAGGTGACTCTATTGTCAGACACACTGATGTCCCGCTCACCAGGCTGAATAAAGAGAAGGTCACAGTGAGCTGCCTGTCGGGTGCTAGTATCTGACACATAACGCAAGCACTCAGGTCACTCCAAAGCAAATACAAATATGACTCAGTCATTGTACATGCTGGTGTGAATGACCTGAGATGCACCTCCCTGGACTACATGAAAAGAGACATAAAGGAGCTCTCTGATCATGTAGCCCAGGCTGGTATGACCCTGACCTTGAGCAGCATCTTACCCTCACCTAGAATGATGCCACAGTACAAAGACAAAATGATCGATTTTTAACAATTGGCTAAAATTTTGGTGTCATTCAAAGGGGATCCAGTATCTGTCAGCCTAGGATGACATGCTCAACAAGCCACGTTGCTTCACTAGGGACGGCTTGCACCTGTCACCACTGGGCTTTCGGATATTGGCAAAGGCTCTTGCCACCCCCATAGTGCCTTTTTTAGGCAAGGCTCAAAAGTCAAACCCACCCCCATAGAAAGCACAAGGAACAAGAAACTAAGGGTAATGCTGCTAAATGCCAGAAGTCTTAACCTCAAGATGCATGCACTCGAAGCTCTCCTCAGTATGGAGAACATTGATATCTGTACAGTGACAGAAACCTGGTTCAAGGCTCCAGAGAGCACCCCAGCACTACCAGGCTATACCTCATATTATGATTTTGGGCCCCAAAACCCAGACCGAACCACAAAAGGAGGGGGAGTTTCCATATTTATCAAGGATATCCACACCTCCAGGTTAGTGGCATTGCACAAAGTATCGGAGACCATCCATGTGCAACTAACAGTGGGCAAGACTGCTTTTCAGTTTATAGCATCCTACAGACCACCCTCTCAAAGTCAGGAATCCTTTCCTGAAAACATTAGAGAACATGAAGATCTCTCCGAACACCATTATATTGGGCACTTAAACTACCCAAACATTGACTGGAAGCACTACTCAAGCCCCAGCACCTTAGCCCAAAGATTCCTGGAAATTCTAAACTCAAATGCTATGGAACAACTAGTCACCACTTCCACAAGAGGGGACAACATACTAGACCTGATCATTACCAACATGGGGACTCTATGCTCCACACCAGAAGTATATCCCTCATTGGTAAGATCAGACCATAAATTAATTTTACTGGATGTCCACATCCCCCCACCCCAGCCCAGAAAACCACGGTGAAAAACTTCTCAAAGCGAACTTCTCACCTCAAAACCAAGTGGAATCCTTCAAGGCCCCAGGGCCAGTGGAAACTACAGCCCAAACTGCAGAATCCTATATAAATGCATTCTACGGACATCTCCAGGAATGCATGGATCACGCTATCCCAAACAAAACCAAGACCCAATCATCCAAAGGCAGGCCCAGTCTGGTGGACCCCTGCCATAAATAAACTGTACAACAGAATGATAGAGCAAAATCCCTAATAGGGAAGGCATCTCTGATCAGTACTAGCAAAAAATTACGATCCCTCATAAAATCCTCCAAGGCCAGCTTCGAGAGAAATTGCACAGGACACCAAAGACAATCATAAGGCTTTTTTCAGTTATGTTAGAAACCTGGGATGCAACTCCCAGACTTGTTCTGAGTTGATTCTAAACGACAAAAAATACACTGAACCCACAGACATCGCCAATATAATGGCAGACAGGTTCAGTGCAAACGTCTCCACCCCCCAAAAGAGCAAGTATCTATCCCGGCAGAGGGCTGCCTCCCAAACATCTCAGATGCTCAGGTGAAGGCTGCCCTCTCCAAAGCAAAAAACACTGCTTCCATGGGACCAGATGGCGTCCCAGGTTGCATCCTACATGAACTACAAGAGGAACTAATCCCTCAAATAAAACAGTTATACAATCTCAGCCTCACTACAGGATATGTGCCCACAGAATGGCGTACAGCAACAGTGGTCCCACTCCACAAAGGTGGAGCCTCTACAGACCCTGGAAACTATCGCCCCATAAGCCTGACTAGCTTAGTCTGCAAGGCTATGGAGAGGATCATCATGGAGCTCAGAAACAAAGACATTGGGGACCTACAGACACTAGATCCTACCCAGTTTGGCTTTGTCAAGGGCAGATCCTGCCTTTTGAACCTGGTTGACTTCTTTGAAACAGTCACCAAAGCCATAGATGAAGGGAAGGTAGTCCACACAGCCTATCTGTACATTGCAAAGGCATTTGACACAATACCCCACTCGGGCATCATAGATAAGCTATCCAGATTAAATATAAACCCCTATGTCACAAGATGGGTCACAAACTGGCTCAAAGACAGAACCCACAGAGTGAGAGTTGCTGGAGCCATGTCAGACTCGAAACCAGTCACAAGTGGTGTCCCACAGGGTTCTGTCCTGGGACCACTCTTGTTCGGTATATACTTTTCCGAGGTACAGGCAAACATGGGAGGACTATGGCTCACCAAGTTCGCAGATGACTGCAAACTGGGCACCATAATCAACTCTCCAGCTGACACAAACATCCTTCAAAAAGGTCTCACAGAGACAGATAACTGGTGCCAGCGCCATGGTTTAAAGCTAAATGCCAAAAATGTATAGTCATACCCTTTGGAAAAACAATGTGCCCACAAATTACCACATAGGTGGAAACCCATTAAGTACAGAGAAAGTTATTAGGGACCTGGGGACCCAAGTTGATAGCAATCTCTCCTTTGAAAACCACATTGCTAAAGTGGTTAGAAAGACCTTCTACATAGCCCACCTCATCACGAAGGGTTTCACATCTAGATCAAGAGAGGTATCGTTGCCTCGTGCCCTTTATTCATCCCTCATCAGGCCCATCATAGAATACAATGCCCCTTTTGGGATGTACCTACCCAACACCTGCAGCAATTAGAAAGACCCCAAAAGTATCTCACCAAGAGGATCAAGGGTCTCAAACAGATGCCATATACTGCTCGGTTAAAAACTATTTGCATGTACTACAGGTGGCTTATCTATGCCTGACATACAAAGCTATGTCAAATCTAGAATTAATGGATATGCTCCACCTCAGTAAATCTAAATCCCTTAGAGCTACACTTGAACCTCAGCACAGAAATAAATAGAACTTGCTGGAGGGACAGGTTCATAACCCAGAGGCTCCCTTCGCTCTGGAATAGAATTCAAGTTCATATGAGGCAGAGCACCTCACTGAATCTCTTCAAGAAGAATCTCGATAAGTGGATGGGGGATCATAGGTTTGTCCCAGGGATTACTCCCGTGTCACTATTAGACAGAGGCACAGTAAACTAAACCTTAAAAAGGGCACAGTATACTCAAATCAAGGGGTGGCGTAAGCCATACAGAATCAGGCTAGGCTTATAATTGCCCCAGGGCAGATAGCCTAGTATGAACCTATGAACCTATGAACCTTTAAGTTGATTTGGACGGCTCTGGGAATGTGTGGTCTGCTGCTATTACCTTACAAACATAAATGGTACTGCAGTTGTATGGGAACATGGGTGTGTCGGGGGTAGGAGACCATACCTCTTAACTGTACAGAGTTTCACAGAAAGTCCAGATGTTTGCCTTATACCTCATTACAGCAGAGTAACGTCTCCAGGCGTTTCTGCAGTTACAGCCTACTGTGCCTCTAGGCGTCAAATATTGCCTGTTCATATTTGCATTAATAATTCTAAAACCATGCTACATACAAGGTGTCCAAAAAAGAGAATAACCACAGCAATCATAATAGTCACCAGAATAAAGTTAGGAAGAAGGACACTAAACCCAGGGTGACGTTAACCTATGGTAGTAACATCAAAGGGGTATGTGACATCATTAGGAGGAATTGGAACATCATTACTAGTGACAGAAATTTGAATGATATAGTGGGGGATTCCCCACACTTTAGCTATAAGAGAAACAAGAACTTAAAGGATATACTCTGTCACGACAGGGGTAATAATGATGCCACGTGCCTACCTAGGTCACTGGGTACTGTCCCTTGTGGGAGCTGCAAGGCTTGTGAACATATCAATAGGGAAACAGTGTTTATACATCCTTCCACAGGGAAGAGTTTTCACTTCAGGGGGAGAGCCACTTACAGGACTACAAATGTGGTGTATCTGGCTGATTGCACATCATGCTCAGGATATTATGTTGGTAAGACCAACAATATGCTTAAAATTAGGATATTACAGCATATTTCGTCAATCAGGAACTGTGATGAGCATAATGCACTGTACAATCATGTAAAGGATCATCCCACACACAGATTTAAATTTAGGGTGATTGCTAATGTGTTTGTTAATAAGAGAGGGGGTGATGTTAGGTTGAAGACAGAAGCTATAGAATCGAAATGGATTTTAGACCTAACAGCCCACATTAAACCTGGGCTGAATGACATGGTACCCTTGAAGCCAACACTTAAAAGTAGGCGTGCTTTTTATTGAGCATAGAGTAGTAACAGTGTGTTTTTAATTATGGTTTGTTAGCTTCAAGCAAAATCACAGAGAAGGGCGGGATTATTCACTGAAGAGTGATTGGTGTATGCCTATTTTAAAAATGTAATGTTTGTAAGAGCACTTTGTCTGAGGAAGGGCTTAGCCCGAAAGCGCTCACTTTGGTTTATTTTGTTTGTTTTAATAAACATTTTATACTATTCGTACAGCAGCAGTTCCCAGTGACGTTTTTTTGCTTTACATACAAGGTGTCAGAATATTTTATCTTGAAGCATACATAATGACAAACACAATTGTATTGATATATGACCTCTGTCAATTAGTATTTGTTAGAATTGTAAGGTGATAACTTCATATTTTAAAGGCTGAAGCCACACCCACTTAGAGTTAAAGGTACACACTTAAAAGAGCTCTACTGGAGGGAATGAGATACTTTGGGTCTCTTTTTCATAAAACTGTGTTTTTTTTGGCAATACTGGCAAATCATTAAAGACTGAAGTTAGAAAATAATGACAGACATTTGAGTTTTGGATTTCATACCCATCAGAAAATTCATGCTAATGCACAACCTGTTATTCTATCAACTTTCTAAGTTTGTAAGTGCAATATTTCATAATTGTCCCACTTTTCTTTATGCCTTTGTACATATTTCTTGCTCTAAGAGGTTTAGAGGTATGTAGGGGACTCCAACATTGACATCCATGCATATGTCCTGTGACCCCACTGTTTGTAAGTCCCTTACACATAGTGCAGTAGGTTTTGTTGGCTTGGGGCTTACTGCATATTCTGGGACAGCCAGTATTTTGGCAGAGAGTCCCAGTTGTCCCATATAGCTGTCAGTTGTCTACTGCTTTGCCAAGGCCAGGGTGTACTGGGCATGCCTACGTCTGCCTACAGGGACAGGCTCAGGGGGTTCCTCCTCCAGGTCCCCCTGTGCCTGTGGGGGCATGGGACTGGTAGGGGCTGTGTGTCCTTTCCCTGTGATGTTCCTGCCACAGCTGTTTCTGCAGGATCATATTGTGTAGCATGGCACATACTATGAACATGTGAGCACATATGGCTGGAGAGTACTGTAGGGCTCCACCGGATATGTCAAGGCAGCAGAACCATGACCTGAGCAGCCCAAACACATGCTCTATTATGTTCCTAGTTTGTGTGTGTGTGCCTCATTGTGGCATTCTTCAGCTGGTGTGTGTGCATTTCTTATGGGTGTCATCATCCATGGTTCCAGTGTGTAGCCAGCATCCCCCAGTAGATGGCTGTATGGGATGTCCCCCCCTGGCAGATGCCTTTTACAGTTCTGATGCATGCCAGATGTGGGAGTCATGATAACTGCCAGGGCTGCTAGCACACACATTCATGATATTGCCCTGGGCATTGCACATGACCTGCCAGTTGATGGAGTGATACCCCTTGCTGTTAACATAGGCTCTACCTTCCTCAATGGGTGATGCTTTGATGTGCACATGAGTGCTGTCTATTGCACCTATTACCCCGTGGTAGTGTACTACATGGTGGAAGAGATGCATATTGCTGATCCTCTCCTCAGAGGTGCAGGGTAAATAAATGTGCTCACTGGCATGTGTTGGCATGACATCCAGGAACCAGTGGAGTACCCTGGATGTGGATGCCTGTAATACCCCCATCATGTCCCCAGTAGGTCTTTGGAAAGTACCTGTTGCTAGTATTCTTTAGGTTACACATACCTTTGTTTCCACTGGGATGGGTTCCCCTCTGTTGGCTCTGGGTCTGAAGTGAGGACAGCAGAGTCCAGTGAGTTCCTGCAGTATGTCCCTGTCCACCTTGCAGCACTGTACTATCTCCAGCTCATGTAGCCCTTGAAATGTTACTCTGGGCCTGAAAACTCTTCTCCTTCTCAGTCTGGGCCTATTGTCAGTATCAGCATCAGCACTGACCTCCACGTCTAGCACTTAAAGATGTAGCAGAGCAGCAGCAGCCCCTGACATTCTATTAGTTAAAATTACCAAGTCTGTACTCCAGTGGTGCAGAGCATGTGGGAAAAAAGCAGATTGAAGGGTGTATGCATACTTTATACTGGTGTGCTGCAGATGCAGCCTGTGTGATTGGCTGACTATGATACATTCCACCTGCCAGGTATATCATTGAGTGGTTTGAATGAGCCAGTGTCAGTGGAACAAGGCTTATCAGTCATTTATACTTGATTAACTTTCTCAGGCTATTTCATTTAATTTTATTTGTTTATTTCTTCTACTGCTAAGCATTGCTGCACTCTGTGCAAACCCATGGCACTAGTGTAAACATTGCTCAGCAGTGTGGACCCTTCCCTGTACACGGGCACCCTTAGTTTTTCTTTAACCAGCTAAAACATGTGCTGCTGAGGTAAGCATAGATTAGCAGCCTCAGACATGCGCCCTCCTGCTTAGCTGTGCTTATCTGAGCGCAAACAGGCACCACTAAGCTCCAAATCCACTTAAACATGGTGTGACAGCCCCCCTTTTGATGTTAGCTATCTGTTCTGCCTACACCAACACAGTTCTAACCCTACCATGGTTAATACCTACGGGCATGGTGGCCATTTTTGCTATTCAATAACCTTGGCTCATTTACATACATCTAATTGCGTATACCCTGGATACTGCACTACACCATTGCCTATCTCCTTTGCAACCACTGTAACCTGCCATTGTATGAATCTGCATGCTGGGCACTATAATGCAATACTTTTGCATATGTATACATTTCATATTTTACAGTTCTTGTTTTTTTTTTTTGCAAAATGGCATGTTTGTGCGTCACTGCATGCTGCTTAAATGTTAAATATGAATTAAAAAAAGATTAACTTTTCATAATTTGCATTGCCTTTTTTAACTCACTGGCCATAGTTGTGGCCATTTGCATGCCTACTGTGCTTTTGCAGCCCCTGTTTAAAATGTATACTCTGGTACATGGTTTGTAACTGCATACATTTCTTATACTGCCACGGCACCTACACTGGTGACTTTCTGCTTGCTGAATCATAAATTCACCTCATCTGCATGGTTTTCACCAGCTTATGAGGTGATTTGCATTCCGCGGACACCTCCGTGTCTGCATGCTCATGAATGCCACCAGCCCTGTTTCCTGGATCTCTTGGCGGCCATGTTCTGTGTTTGGGCCACAACACTATGCCTACACGGAGAATCACTCCGTGTAGGGTTTATTGAATTCCACCAGGTAACTATTACATTTGTAATATTTTGTAAACAACCTGCAATATCTCATCAACCACTCAAGTTGCACACATACTGTCAGCAGCATTTTATTCATCTATCTGAGAGCTTTCATATGAGGCTAAGAAGTTCTGCCTGTGTTGCTTGGTTGTTGAGATATTTAGAAAAATGTGAAAATTATATCTATATAAATTAATATCATAATAATAACAGTTAATCTCTATTTACATGCAATAGACAGATGTCAAATATTAATGCAGTTGAGTTTGCCATTGCGTAAGCTTTAAGATTAAATATTTTAAAACCTTGTACATAACATGGTTTTGGATTTATTGATGCAAATATGAATAAGCAATATTTAATGTTTACAGGCATCAGTAGGAGTTAACTGCAGATGCACCTGGAGTCATCACTCGGATGTAATGAGTTAAGTAGTAGGCATCAGGCATCAAAGATTCACACAGTCATACCTCTCAAAAGTAGTGATGGTCACTGCATGCCCTAAGTTTAATACCATATGTTTGTAGTGGAAAATCATTAAAGAGAGAAGTTAGAAAGTAATGATACAGATTGCAGTTTCAGACATCACAACCTTCACAAGAGCATTAACAATAAAGTTGGGAAATGTTGATGCTATCAACTTTCTAATTTTCTAAGACCAATATAAGTCAAAGGTAGAATTACCAGGTCAATATCACAAATGCAGATATACTAAGCCAGCTATGAATCCCATAGTGTAAAAATCAATTTTCTCAGTGTATAAAGGTAAAAACAAATGTGTCAGGTCATTACATTTATTCCCCCCAGTGCATGTCTACAAACCTGACTCATCTAACAGTTACCTTCCAATTTCCAATATATATTTCCAGGCCACATCAATAGACACCCTTCAAACTAAGGCCAAGTGTCAGATTAACCTTCCAATTGCAATTATTTAATTCCTCACTGCTTGGCACTGCTCCTCTCCACTTACCATTGCACAAACACATTACTTGGGTTTGCACAGAACCAGTAAACACAATAACTGGAATAGATGGAAAAGCATCAGACTCCATTGCTATAGTTCTGCTAGTAGACATGGCTCGCATTAGCGGGGAAGTTGTCAGGTTTAGGGCACAGAGGTGGGGTGTCCAGGAGTCCAGGATATTTATTAGACTCCTGGTAAAGCACCACAGCCAAAGGTTTCTGTAGGGGGATTATTCTGGCTCCCAGTACAAGTCTGAGGCATGGAATAGTTTAGCCCAGGCTGCATCCAGTGCCACTGGTATCTCATGCACTGGAGAATAATGTAGACATTGTTTTAATGAGCTACACAGGAGAAAAATGGATACATTCAACTGCTGGTTGGAGGAATTTGAGACTGTGGACATTCCACCGCTATGTTAGTATGAAATTAAGACAGTACTTGTAAGACTTAGAAAGCTTAATATAGGTAATACGGGTATGCATAATGGTCTTCTGTTCTTTTCTATTCTTTCTCCAGCTGCCAGGGAGCATGAGTTCAACTGGCTAGCTCATGTTGCTTCATTGGAGAGATCGAGGGAAGCAAGTGGTATGTCTGCAAGCAGAGGAGAAGTGTTATTGTAACATTAAAAGTTAAAGATAGCTTTTTTTGATATTTTATAGAGTTGTTATCAAATTAAGCATGCATATCCCAACTGTAACAGCAGGTATGCAAGTATTAATCTGTAGCACAAACCAATTATAAAAGTTCAATATTAGACTGTAGTCAGAGGTTGTAGGTTCAAATACCTTAATTCACAACTACACAATACTATTATTTCTTCAGTAATATGTAGATTAAATTAAAATCCTATGCAGTGGCAAAAATGCCCTGCTATAAACTGTAGTTTGTTAATTGGAACACACATATGTTCAATATATGCACATTTCAAGGATTACTTTCAACAATATGTAGTATAGCATGTATCTGTTAGGAAGTATACCTAAATGTAATACTTCAGATAAAACAGTTGTATAATTGTATTAGTGCATTGTATGTCATATATGATGGTACTAATTTTATTTCTTTTTTCTTTCGCCCTACCCCTTATCACTCTTTTTTAATTTTCTATTATGTGTCGTCAAAATGTCTCCATGTCATGGAGGTGTACCACGTCACTAAATGCTACACAGCAAAGAGAGGTAAGCCAGCCCCAGTAGATCAGCCTGCACTGATACCCAGCACATCTGTGAGCCAACCTGGCAGCACTGCCTCTGCTGCCCCAGCACTATGTGTACCCTCAGGTAGTACTTCCCCAGAAGCTGTTACAGTGGTACCCTCTGGGAGCAGTGGCAAAGGCAGTGATTTCATCACCTGCAGGAAGTTGTCAGGGTGGTGCATAGGGTCGTACACCACACTGTTAGTGTATGCCTACACTGGATGGAGAGGCTGATCTCCCTCATGATCTGTAGGAGGATTAGGAGACATCAAGCACTCCAGCCACCAGCAGAGTAAGGTGAAAATTGGTAAGGCCTCAATTTTCTCTGTCTCCAAGCTTGATGACCATGAGCCTGCATTGTCCCCTCCCTCAGCCCAATCATGGTGTCTCACAACCTTTTGTGTCCATCACTGTCCCTTTCTCTTGTCTTGTTTGTCTTGCATGTTTGCATTTGCTTCCTTACCTACCCAACTTACCTGACCCAGACATACTTATGTCCCTTCCCCAACATTCCTCTCTTGCTGAAATAAAAAAAAAATGGGCACCTGTCCTATAAAAAAAAATCTTCCCATAGATAGCTCTCAATTTTGCACACGTCTTCTTGACACACTTGATTTAGTCCAATTGGCTATACAATGTGATTGCATTGTGGTCACTCCTCTTTGTGCACATGACAGTCCAAATTCAGTTAATATTCTTCACATACTTTGTTTGCACTGTTAAAGAAATAGATAGCTATGTTTTTTTCCTACTTCCCACCTGCACATTTCTGTACTGCTTTCCTTTGTTCTTCACCCTACTTGCCTCCCACATCACCACTTTCCTAGCTACCCCCTTTTTAAAACCTTTGATCTGGTCAAAAAATAGAATCACACACAACACACACATAAGTAGCAGAGAAAGCAATGGATTCCTTCACTTTTTGGGCTCTATGTTTGCTTGGAGGTGCCCATCATGCATCAATGTGCAGCGAAGGTGAGCGGCGGCAAAATGCTGTGATTACCTCTGCACAATGCCGCTTAACCCTGCTGCACTATGCCAACAGTGATAAAGCTGAAACTGTAGCCAGGTGCATGAATCCAATAAATACAACTCCAGGCAAACACCAGATACTTTAATATTAAAGTATTTGGCACTATGCCAACACACAGCAACACAAGTACTATAAAGAATTCATGTCATTGCACTATCAATGTTTATTTTAAAGTATTTAAAAGTATTAGATACACCTGGATTTGAACCCAGTATCATGATTTTTTGCCAAACTCACAAACTGAACCTTAAAGCAAACAATGCGTCATTGTCCCCTTTGGCAATGAAGTACCCCTGCTAATTATGATATACATAGCACACCTTTAAGCTCTAACACAGTGCTGTGAGACTTGGGAACACATGTTGATAGCAATCCATACTTCAGTCACTATGTGTTCATAGTGGTGAGACACACATTCTACATTGTGCACCTTATAAATAAGGCAATCACATCCAAGAACCAAGGAGGTCATAGCTCTGCTGTACTCTACCCTTTTTAGACCACTAATTGAGTACAGTGCTGCCTTCTGCCTGTACCTCACCAGACAGCTGCAGCAACTGGAGAAAACACAGCGGTTTGTGACTGGGAGAATCCAATACCTCCAAAGCATGACATATATGGAATGACTGAAAGACCTATACTCAGTATCATGCAGGCTGCTGAGAAGTGACCTATGCCTGGCCTACAGAGCAGTCTTAAACCCTTCCCTACTGGAAACGCTGAACACTTGCAAATCAAATAGGACAAGAGTAACTTGCTCCAGGGATCTCAACCTAGCTTGTGACATAAACAGAATATGCTGGGGAGACAGATATATCTTCCAGTGACTGACACTCCTCTGTAATAGGCTCCCACTGCATGTGAAGCAGTGCTTCTCAATGACCCTATTCAAGTGCAACATTGACAACTGGATGGGTGATTGTAAAGTCACCCCTGGGATGGTATCTCTGTCCCTCATGAACAGGGCCACTCAGTGCTGATCACAAAATCACTCTAACAATGACCATCTAACTATGCTCACTAAGTGTACTTGTGTTCTTTTACTCAGCTAGGCTTGTAAACACCATAGGGTCATTAAGCTAGTAGCCTTCTATGAACCTGTAAATCCATGAACCTATACTGGCCTCCCAACATCTTCTCTCCAACATAGCCTGCTGATGTCATCCACTATAAGTTGACCTGCAGTCTTGTAAAAGTCATACTTGTGCCCTGGTGCTTGTGTAAATTACTGAGTTTTGTAGTCTGTGTACTTAGATAGGTATGGATTCTCTTCTCACTGCAGTCAACTGTGTGTGTGTGTGTGTGTGTGTGTGTGTGTGTGTGTGTGTGTGTGTGTGTGTGTGTGTGTCTGTGTCCAGACAGAAGAGCAGAAGTGTGTATCCTGCAGTTACCGCTCCAATGCCATGGAATGACAGTATTTTGATACGTGCAAATGCCAACACATCCACTTCATGCAGACCCCCCCAATATCCTTTGTCTAACATGGTCTGCTGATGTCATCCACTATAAGTTGACCTGCAGTCTTATAACAGTCAGACTTGTGCTGTGGTGCATGCATAAAGTACTGGGTTCTGCAGTCTATGTACTTAGGTAGGGGTTCTATTCTCACTGCAGTCCACTGTGTGTGTGTATGTGTGTGTGTTTGTGCTCTTCCTTGACATTACATAGAGCCTTTTACACCAGCATGTGGGACACTGTTATTGCCATATTCTCCTCAACAGACACTGCTGATGTCATCAGCTGCTTCTGATTTGTGGATATGCACTATTCCCACCAGGGCAGAGTCAGAGACTGGCCTGGAGGCCAGGTAGAAGTCATCTCTTCCTGTACAATATAGATTACAGTGACATGGCTTTCAGTCTATCCACATACATCACAGCATGGTTTGTAGGTCCTGTGTTTTCTTGACGAGAAACCCCAATGGTCTCTCTAGCTGCTGAATGTGTCTGGTGAGGTACATGCTAAACAAAGCATTATATTCTATTATTGTTCTGATGTGGTTTGAGTAGAGTGCTGTCATATAATCCTAAGATCTGAATATGTTGGCATGATGTATGATGTGCACAACACAGGCTGTCAATGCCAGTGTGGACACTTGGTGGCTGAAGTTCAGATTGCTATCTACATGTGTTCCCATTGCCTGCATCACTGGGTTTTAGCATAGCAGGATAGGTTGAGTCACCAGCTTTCACAGTATGTATTCTGTTTGTGAGTCAGTTGGTTACCCATTTAGTGATGTAAGGGTTAATCTCTAGCTGGGAGAGTTTCTCAATGATACCTGTCTGGGTGATTGTGTCAAACCCAAGGCCTATCACACAGAATCAATGGGCTGTGACAACATCACATATCACATATGGCATGACTCAGAACATACACTTTCCTGATACGGTTGCATACACACTTCAACACACCCTCCACATGGGCTATGTTCCCGTAGAAGGGTGTACCTTAATATCCATCCATCTGAGTTGCAGAGGACAGCACCAGATGCATGCATGTATAGGCACACCCTGACTCTCCTCAGCTGTGAGGTAGACCAACATGTCATCATGGACCTTTTCTAAATGGACACTAGCAATATCCCGGCTGTGTGCAATACACCTGTGTGAGTTATTCATACTACATTATGTCTGTCATATCTGATAGATGCCCTCAAAGAGGTCATCAGGGGCATGTATAATGATAGAATTATCATCTTGTGGAACTTGACCAGGCCAAGTCATTTGATACAAATCCACACAGAGGTATTCAATCAACACTGTCAGATGTGGCCATAAACAGCTATATCACCAAGTGGTAGACCAGTGCATCACATCTGTGGCATCTCACTATGCTGAAATGTGTGACATTACATATATCTCGAGGCCAGTGATCAGGCCCATACATCAGGGATATCTGCTATGCATTTTTCTGTCGATGATTTAAGTGATGAACATCACATATGACATACACATCCTGTATCCAAGCAGCTGCCTGAAGGACTACAGATTGCGGACAATCATTGACTCCAACTATTATATTAGTATAATACATTGAGTATTAACACATACCAAAGATTGCTGCCACAGCCATGACAACACCTGCAGTGACAAGAAAACATGGGGGGATTTGTTACATCAGGAAAACAAACATACAACCCAAGTATAATGTGGACATATCACCCTATAATCAGACCAATAGGTATGTGACCTGTGTCCTAGGGTAGATGGTAAGTGGAATATCCACTACCATATGGTCACAATGCTGAATTCTCCCTTGTATGAAACACAAGTATGGAGTATGTGAAGGACATCCATATTAGTGGACCTAATACCTCCATAGTTCCCAGCCTTCATCATACCAATAACTGAATACAATGTACCCTTCTTCATGTACTTCCTTACACATTTCCAGTGATGTGTAACTGAAGTGTACCACCTTTGTCACAGTGAGCTGTCACACAGTTTATTGACCATACCTAAGTATTCTTTTTGTGGCATAAACATGGCTGTCTGATGGTGCGGACACCCATCAAGTTGTTACACCAGATGCATGTGAGCTACCTGTTCTGGTGATGCACACACTACATAGATAGGTGCTTGACAATGTTAATGCCATGGATAACATTTGCGACAGTGTGGATTGTGCCATATATGTATATGTCGTGCACCCCAGTCAACTAGCCTGTATTGCTCATAATGTCACATACAGTACAGGTATAGCCGTATCCCTCCTAACACTTCAATCAGATGTTATAGTGCCAGGACAATGTGCTTTATTACCCTCATAGAATGTGGACATATCATAATAGTTGTACAAGTGTGTGTGTGCAGAATCATCTCTTATCACTCCAAATCACATATGTTATGTTAGAAGCATGAGATTACTTGTGGTATTATTCTGATATTGTCCATGATTGTGATTGGTTCTTTTAATGTTGTCCATGAGTCTTTACCTGTGTCCCACTTGCTAGAGACTTCTGCTGAGATTACACTCATATTCAGGCAAATCAATTTACACAGCTTCACAATATGTACCCTACCCCAATTGTATGTCAGATCCCTGATAGATGTCATCTGCATTATTTGTGTAAGGATGATTATCTCACACAGACATCCTCCCCATTGTTATGTCACCTTATGTGACAGTCACATAATACACATTTTCACCATGCAGTCCCTACTGTACCATATAGATATGTGATTGGTGTTGCTGCTACAACCATCTTCCATTGACATGCCCTCATCTGCTGTTCATTTGGTTGTTTCACCTGTCCTCTTTCCCTGTGTTCATTCCTACAATTTATCTGTGAGTCCCTGTTCAACACACACTTCCTCTGAGTTTTTATTTTACATGGCAGTCCATGTACCTTTACAGATCATTTACACAGCTTCAGTACAGAATGGCTGGAATGGGATATCACAATACTCTGCACTGTAGATACACTGTCCTATACTGTCTTTGGATCATATACTTAGCATTCATACCTCTCAACTGTTCAGATTTTCACAGAATGTCCTGATGTGTTCCTTATCAAATTTGTAGCTTTCTGCCATATCACTGGAATGACCTCAGGACTGATGTGACTCAATATTACATACATTTGACTTTCAGACTTCAATTCCTTCAGAACATGTATCTCAACACAAATCCCTGGCTATTCTAGCACTTTTCTATAAGGAAAATATGTCAAATATGTCCCTGTTTCTGGGACATTGTCCCCCCATTACATTGTCCTTTGTCCAGATGTCTTGTACTAAGTGATTGAGAGCTATCTGTGAAGCCCTGGTGATCATTGTGGTATTCTGCACAAAACCGCAAACGGTCAGTGCTCTGAATTAAATAGGAGTGCTATCCATGTTAACTTACATGGCTTCCTGGCTGTCAACACTATTGCTAGCCATGAAACCTAGCTTAACTGGGGTGCATGGCATGAATATGCATTGTCCACTGCTGCTCTCCGTGCACCACCATGCACACATGTAAACTCCATGTAGGCTTTGTGTGAAGCCTACATGGAGTTTAATGAATTCCGAGGTATGTCTAATTTGTTATAATTATTTAAACTGCAAATGTTTTTGTTTTAGTTTTAAAGATTGCAAAATTATTAAAATGTTTTGTTATAATTCAGAACTTTTCTACCCTCAGTAATCAAATGTCAATAAATAAATAAATGAATGAGTAATAGAAATACAAATTCTTTTTTTCTGTTTTGTCATAAAATAGTCATTGGGGCAGATTCAGTAAACCCTACCTGGTCCACTAAGACTGTGTGCATGTCATGCCACTACCCACACATGGTAATGCACTGTTTTGTATTCAGTAAGCTGCTCTACATGGTGTGTAGAGTTGCACAACCATGGTAAACACCGTGGCATGCTAATTACAGCATACACAGCTGAATTGTATGCTATTGAACCAATCCAAGATGAAGGAGCTATTCAACAAGCTATAAAGCAACCGTGTAGACTCAGTGCTGGTTTTCTCTTTGAATTCCAAAATCTATTGGAATGCAGCCATAGAAAGGAGTCTACACAGAAAGAATGTTAGGGGGTGCTGTTGCTTTAATTCACATCTATGTGAAACAGGCTAAAGTCTATGTTGCTGCTGCTGCTAGTAGACCACAGACAAAAAGGAGAAGCATTTTCAGACCCCAGATAACTTATCACAGTCTGCATGAAGTGGAAATTGTAGAGTGCTATAAGGTAGACAGAGACACACTACAAAAACTCTGCAACCTCTGTCATCCTCAACTCAGACCCATGGCAAATGGAGGGTACCAATACCAGTTGAGACAAAGGTATATATAGTACTTAGAATTTTAGGTACTGGAATTTTTCAGAGACCAACAGAGGACATGTTGGGGTGTCACAGGCATTAGAATCCAAGATCCTCCATGAATTCCTGAATGTTAGGCTTCAACATGCCAGTGACCACATATATTTTCCCTGTACTCTGAGGACAGGACCACAAATATGCAAGAGTTCTATCCTGTAGCAAACTACCCTGAAGTACTGGGTGCCATAGGTTGTACACATATAGAATTCAAGGAACCGCCTGGGGAACAGGGAAGGGTCTATATAAATAGAAAGGGCATCCACTCCATTAACTATCCATTTGTGTGTAATGCTAAGGGAATCATCTGAATGTGTGTGCTGGCAACCCACTCAGTTATCATGACTCGCATATCTGACACACCTCACACATTTTAAGGACAATGATACAGAATGCCTTATAGACTGCATGTCTCACATTACTGGTCAGATAAGATGAGAATGACCAACAAACACAGAGAGATAAGACATAGCTGCATTTATGCAAGTACTAATCATAAATGGTTGTGTGATCACTCATTTGCATTCCTCCCTGTTTGGCACTGTTGCTCTCCACTTAATATCATGCAAATGCATTTGGCATCGTTGCACAAGTTTACGCATTACCTGTAAATTCAGTAACAGGAATTGGCAAGAAATCATTACTTGCTATTGCTATTGATTTGGCATTAGACATGTCTGTTGTTAGAGGGGAAGGTGCCCAATTTAGAGTGCAGAGGTGCGGCATTCAGGAGTCAAGAATATTTATTGCACTTGCACCACAGCCAAAGGCTTCTGCTGGGGGGACTATTCTTGCTACCAGTACAGGTCTGAGGGTTAAAATAGTCTGGTGAAGGCTGTATCCAGTGTGACTGGCATCCCACACACTAGAGAACAGTGTAGGCACAACTTCAATTACCTAAAAAGGTGCAAGAGGGATAG
>NC_056732.1:1291281920-1291346920 GCF_019279795.1 Protopterus annectens
GACCACTGGATCACACATGTGGCATCTAAATATGTTGAAATATGTGGCATAACCTATATCTTGGATCCAGTGATCAGGTCCATACATCAGGGCTGTCTGGTTGGCCCTTTCCTGTCCATTATTTAAGTCACAGATGTCAAGAATGACGTACACATCCTGTCTCCAAACAGCTGTCTGGAGGCCTACAGATTGTGGGCAATCATTGACTCCAGCTGTGATATTACAATAACACAGACAGCATCAACACACATTAAAGCTTGTTGCCACAGCCATGACAACACAGGAGATAAAACAAAAACATGGGGAATTTGTTACATTATGAAAACAAACACACAACCCAAGATTAATGTAGACATCACACACTGTAGATGGCCACAGTGGTGACTACTCCCTTGTATGTAACACAACTGGTGAGTATGTGCAGAACATCTACATCAAAGACCATACTACCTCCATATGTCACATCCTTCATTACACCAATAACTGAGCACAGTGCAGCCTTCTTCATGCACCACCCTACACATCTTCCATACACATCTTCCAATGGGTCTATATCATATGAGTGAATCGCACAAATTGTGAACACTCATAATATCGAACATACCGAACCTCGAACTTCCTATTTTGGGGGGCTGTGCCCCCCACACCCCCCCTAGCTAAATATATATTCCAACTCTGAGATTTCACTACAGTGAGGAAAGGGCAAATATCCCATTCTTCACTGTACTGCGATCTGAGAAAAAGCACTTCGAGGTCCGGTACATCACTATTATGAGTGCTCACAATTTGTGTGATTCGCTCATATGATATAGACCCACTTCCAATGATGTGTAAGTGAAGTGTACCACCTTTGTCACAGTGAGCTGTAACACATCTTACTGGCCATACCTAAGTATTCTTCTTGTTTCATAAACATTACTGTCTGATGTTGCTGAACCCCTAGCCAGTTGTGATACCTGTTCTGGTGATGCAAACAGTACATACATAGCTGTTTGGCAACATTAATGGCATGGGTTACATTTGTGACAGTGTGGAATGTGCCATATATGTCTGCCATGCACACCAGCCAACAAGCCTGTAATGATCATAATGTCACATACAGGTATAACAGTCCCTCCTAACACCTCCAACAGATGTTACAGTGTCAGGAAAGTGTGCTTGATTACCCTCATAGTTTGCTGACATGTCACAATAGTTTTACAAGTGTGTTCATGCAGAACCATCAATGATCACTCAGAATCACATATGTTGTATCAGAGACATGGGATTACTAGTGGTATTATTCTGATATTATCCATGATAGTGAGTGCTTCTTTTACTGTTGTCCATGAGCCTGTAACTGTGTCCCACTTGTTAGAGACCTCTGCTGACATTAGAGTCATATTCAATCAAATATGTTTGCACAGCTTCACAATATGTACCCAAACCTAATAGCATATAATATCCCTGATAGATGTCCTCTCCATTGTTCATATCAGGATGCTTATATCACAAACACATCTTCCCCATTGTTATGTCACCTTGTCTAACAGTCACATAATATACATTTTCACTGTACAGTCCGTACTGTACCATGTTGATATTTGATTAGTGTTACTGCTACAACAGTCTTCCATTTACATGCCTTCATGTGCTGTACATTACGATATTTTACCTGTCCTCTTTTATACGTTCATAGGAGGTTACTAGGCTAGCAGTCCTGGAGCCTTTACAAGCTTAGCCATGTTAGTCCCAAGTATCCCCATTTGCTCTTTTTGGGTAGTTTGCAGAACAAATTTATGAATAGAGTGGGTCTGTGATCAACACTGGCTACCCCTGTCCATGAGGGACATGGGTGCCACCCAGGGGTGAATTTGTGGTCTCCCATCCAATTTTCCAGGTTGCTTTTGAATAGGATCAGTGAGGAACTTCATTTTACTTGAATAGGAAGTCTATTCCAGAGATGCGTCAGTCTCTGGGAGTCATATCTGTCTCTCCAGCATGTTCTGTTAATGTCACAAGCTAGCTTGAGATCCTAGAGCAAGTGACTGTTGTGCCATTTGACTTGTGGATGTCCAGTCTTTCCATTAGGGCAGGGTTGGAGATTGCACTATAGGCCAGGCACAAGTCACCTCTCAGCAGCCTATTAGATACAGAGTAAAGTGACAGGGCTTTCGGCCTGTCCACATAGGTCATGGTCTGGAGTCCCTGTATTTTCTAAGTGAGAAACCTCTGAGGTCTCTCTAGCTGCTGCAGGTGTCTGGTGAGGTACATACAAAAGGGTGCATTATACTCCATTAATTGTCTGATGAGGGTCGAGTACAGTGGAGTTGTAATATCCCTTGACCTAGATGTTCTGTCCTTGCTTATGACGTTGTTAGAGAAAAATACTTTAAAAAGACCAAAAGCATAAGGTTCAGTTCAGGTATCCTTATTCTTGCACAAGGAGACAAAAAATGCAGTTACAGAGTTTGTCTGACTAAATCAGGAAGTGTCACAGTTATTGTACCTTTCTTTCAAGACATTGCCCACTATGACTGACGTAGAAGATCACCAGTTCACAATTCTGTTACTTTACAGATATTTCTCACGTTTCTAGCTGACTCTTCAAAGTTTAAAAAAAAGATTTTTTTTAGTAAACAGGATGGCCTTGACGACCACCGGTCAATTATAGCTTTCTTGCTATGTGATGTTACAAGTCTAGGTACTATGGCTAATTTAAGCACAATGCAAGTACAGATTTCTGAAGCAGTTTATTGTTCATAATATTTAACAATCTTGCAGCTTGTGCACTTTTTCATCAACACGAACAGAGTTTATTGTTCATAATGAATGGATCTACAGAAATCATTATTATTCTCCTTTTAATTTCCTGACCTAGCAGAAAATCACCTGCTTTCCAGTACATTTCCAAGGCATAAACATGCATTTTGCTGTGCTAGCAAACTAGGTCAGAGTGCATATTGCAGTGTCAGAAAGCACAATTTCAGAAAAGCATATTTTCAGTTTCAAATAAAACTAATGCTGCATATAGAATAAAAATGTGTTAATCTTCCCTTATTAAAATAAGCATTGCACACATATGTTAATACATATTTTTCTAACATTTCCCCCCGTTAATACTTTTTATTCTATTTCAAAAGCATAAACAGTTTGTTTCTTCTCCTACCCTCTTCCTTTGAGGATTTGCAGCTAAGAGAGTCATTCAGTTTAAACTTATGAAAGTGTTACCTTTTTCAACAGTTCTTCAATTTCAGTACTTTGATACAAAGTCTCAGAAACTGACATGTCTATAAAATCCTTGATTATTTTTTTTCATGCAGGGAATTCCACAGCAAATGCATGCTCCTAACAAAAGTAATCCCACACAAATGGCAATCAGGATGTTCATTAGGATGGAACCCCACCCCCCAAACAAATTCTGGAAAAAGTCCGTCAGTGGGTTTAGGCCTGGCCTGGTCATGTCTGACACTTGTTGGATCACTTCCAAATGATCATTAATTTCGTGCTTATTGTCAGGAATGAATGAACAGCACTCGTCTTTGATTAAAGCGCACGTACCACCTCTCGCCACTAGGGTGAAATCAAGAGCCATGCGGTTTTGAGATACCACAGTTCTCATTGCATTCAGTTCATCAGTCATTAATTCAAGAGCAGAAAAAGTTGCATTGCTCATGACCTTGAGAAGTTTGGATAGCTTTCTCAGTTCCCAAATTGATTTAACTGCACCATATGCAGGGGCTATGCCAGCCCAGGATATGATAGTGTCACTCAAGTCCATGTGTGCTAGTTTACTTTTGTCTTTCACAGAGTTATGGTTCCTCCAGCCTGCTACGATCTGTCCCACTGGATTCTCAGGTTTCTTGATTGGATTTTCAGGTTTCTTTGTGACATCTTTGACGTTTCGAATTCTCCCATGAGGCAAAGCTGTAGTGTGTCATATGGCCGGGACCAGGTAACCCAAAAAACAACTGCCGGACCAATTCTCGGGCAACCATTTGTATGCCTTTTTCCCCACATATGAAATAACAGTTTTCTACCTTAGTATTGATATACACCTTCCTTGCATGAAATATTTTCTTATCTATAATAGACAGTTGCTTTAAAAGAACAGGATTATGTTGTATATCGCTGACAGTTTTATGCAAGGACTCAAAGTATGAGTCATAATCTGCATCACAAATTGTTTCTGCATTTTTAGGTTTAATATAACATTTATAAGAAACAGTCACATTACATCTACTCCAACCTACTTGAATCGTGTCATTCTTAAAAAAGCATACAATTCCTGTTTGTGTAACAGGTAGAAATAATGCAATTTTGTCTCTAGATTTAACAGCTGTAGTCTCAAAAATCAAGTTTTCCCAGGTCTCATTGACCCCTAGGGGGACAGCAGCCATCAATAATCCCCCGTATGCTGTTGGTATAGCTGTGCAAATCCAACAATTCGAAATATTAAAAGTCTCAGCATACACATATTTGATTGCTTGGTAAGTGTTAAAGTTCGGATGCCAGTCTATGAGTGTTGAATCACGTTTGTTCAGTCTAGCTGGTGTGGCTGAAGAAAAGAAAGGCCAAAGCAAAAGCCACAGCAAAAAGAACATTGTCACTAATGCAGTCATTAAGATGATTATGCAACACTGCTGAATATACTACTGAAATCGTTCAGTATTTCTATTGTCTCTAGGTCTTGTCGTCATTTTACTGCTGTTGTGTGTTAGCAAGAGTTTTATCAAGTTCAAAGTTTTTGACTAGTTTACAGTGTGTCAAATGAATCCAAGATGAGCATTCCGCAATCTTGACTGCTGTGGGCGTGCTCAGCAGTACTTGATACAGACCTTCCTACTTTGGTGTCGTCCAATTCTTCTTTTTGATTGTCTTCACCCAGACCCAAGTGCCTGGGGCTACTGCTACTTCGAATGGGTTAGTTTGTTTTTTATCTGAAACAGAATTAAACTGTAAAAGATGTTTGTTACTTAGTATATTCCTCATGTAATCTGCAAGTGTCCAATCTGCTTCCTGGTCTGCAGGCATGAGAGGTTTCCGCTGAGGTATATAATAAGCTCTTACGAAAATCTTTTCGAAAGGTGTCAATCCTTTTGCATTCGGAACAGTTCTCATGCTCAACAGTGCCAGGGGCAAACAGTACACCCAGTTAATTTGTGTTTCTACTATAGGTTTCTTAAGCTTATTCTTTAAAACTCCATTGTGCCTCTCTACCAACCCTGCAGATTGAGGGTGATATGCACAGTGATGTTTTAAAGAAATCCCAAAATACTGACTTAGCTGTTGCATAGTTTGAAAAAACAAGGTGGAGAAGCAGTAAAACACCTGGAATAAATAAAAGACCACTTCCAAGCCAATAACTAGCCCCTGAAAGTCCGATGGACGAGGCAAATGCAGTGTAAGAAATCCACAAATACGGCTGGTATCCACACTTTATTAAAATCCACTCAAAAAACAGTCGTCAAGCGCTTTCGTCAAAATGACTTCATCAGAACAGTTTAAGGTAATCAAACCATAACTTATATACCCTTAACTGATCACAATTAAGAAACACATGCTGAGTATTTGCTAGACATTTAAAAAACACAAAAATCACAAAATCACAGAAATGTATTGCCACAAGTAAAAAACATTAATCAGGTATTATGTGTTAAAAAGCTTGAGAAGAAGTTCTGAATTAATGTCCAAAAATTATTTTGTTTTTATTTTATTTAATTTTGTTAGCCCTATATCTTAACTCAGGTTTAATACTAATGGCTTCATTTATGCCAGGGAACTCACAGGCATTTAACTTAAGTTGCCATCGAGTTTCTGCCCTGAGCAATTTGTTTGTCCAGTCCCCTCCTCTGAAATCCTTATTTACAACTTCCAGGATTGTATAGTTTGGTTAATGAAATGTGTACCATTGTCACTGTAGATCCTTTCCGGTATGCCAAATCTAGGAATAATCTCTTTAACTAGGGTCTTTGCAACAGTGGCTGCATCTGGTTTACTAGTCGGAAAGGCCTCCACCCATTTGGAGAACATATCTACAATGACAAGGCAGTACTTTTTGTTTTCACATTTGCTCAATTCTATGAAATCCATACAGATAGTATGAAATGGATATGGTGGTGTAGGGAAACTCCCTTGCTTGGGCTTTAATGCCCCTTGTGCATGATGTTTATTACAAGTGTGACATGACAGGCAAAATTTTTAAGTGTAGTTTGAAAACCCATACGTAGCGAACACCTGATTCACTAACTGTACCATCCCCCCTGTTGAGACATGGCTCTGCCCATGGCTCAACAAAGCTGTCTATCTAAATAAATTAGACAGTAATATCGGTTTTCCCTCTTTGGAGATGTACAGCCCTTCCTTGAGAATTGCTCCTCGTCTTTTCCATTTTTGTTTTTCAGCTTGTGTAGTAAGTGTCTGCATTGTTTTCAGCATTTCTGAGTCTAAAATCTCAGAAGGTTGTAATGCTTCTGAGGCTGCTTGCTTTGCAGCTGTGTCAGCTCTCGCATTGCCTTTTGAAATCCTATCTTGTTGTTTTGTATGAGCTATGCATTTACAAATAGCTACTTTCTGAGGCAACTGAATAGAATCTAACAAATCTAGAATAAACTGTGCATGGTTAATTGGTTTGCCAGTAGATGTCACCATTCCTCGATTCTTACACTGTTGTGCAAAAACATGTACAGTAGAAAAAGCATACTGGCTGTCTGTAAAAATGTTTACACTTTTACCCTTTGCTAAGGTACATGCCCGTGTCAAGACAATCAACTCTGCTGCTTGTGAAGATAAGTTATGTGGTAGAGGTTTCGCTTCTACAATCTCAGTATCAGAAACTACTGCATAACTTGTTAGGTTCTGTCCTGTAGGACTCCTTTTGCATGAGCCATCCACATAATATGTCACCTCGGCATCATTCAAGGGAACATCCGTGAGGTCTTTTCTAGGCAGTGTCTTTTGCTCAATTACCTGCAGGCAGTTATGGGGTATGCCATCCACAGGAGTTGGGAGCAAGGTAGACGGATTCAAAGTAGTACATCGTTCAATTGTCATGTAAGGTTGGCTCAGCAATATAGTCATACAAGAAAGATGCCTAGCAGGGGAAAGATATGCTACTTTTTCTTGCAGTAAAATGATTGTGACTGCATGAGGCACTCTCAATGTGAGAGGGTGGAATAACACTACTGAGGCTGAAGCCTGCACTGCCATTGCAGCTGCAACTACTGCTTGTACACAATGGGGTAGAGACCGCGCCACTGGGTCCAGTTGTGATGAATAGTAAGCAATGGGTCGTTGTTTGTCCCCATGCTGTTGAGTCAATACTGATGTCATATAACCTTGCTTGCAATCTAGTTTGGAAAAAATGTTTGTGATAATTTGGTAATCCTAAAACTAATGATGATGCTATCAATTGCTTCAGCTTGCAGAAAGTTAATTCTGTTTCTGATGTCCACTGTATTAAATCTTGTGCTGCCATAGGCTTCTTAAAAATCAGGTCGGTTAAAGGTGCAGATTCCAAAGCATAGTTTGGTATCCAGCAGCACAAAAACTAGTCATAACCAGGAAGGACATCATTTCCTTCTTGGTTGTGGGTTTTGGTGCTTGTAAGATCGCTACTTTTCTGTCCTCATCTAATGTTCTGCCATCTTTGGATATTACATATCCAAGGTATTTCACTTGTTTTCTCCAAAGCTGCAATTTATTTTTGCTTACTTTGTGTCCTTCAACTGCTAGGAATTTTAATAATGCTATAGTATCTTCCTTACAATCTTGCTGGGTAGGGGCAGACAGCAGGATGTCATCAACATAAAGTAAAATTTGACTACCTCTCGGTGGGATAAATCCTGCTAAATTACTTGCCATCTCTTGTGAAAATATCGTTGGGCTTTCACTATAACCCTGTGGTAGTCACGTATATGTATAACGCTTCCCCTGAAATGTAAATGCGAACCAATACTGGCTGTCAGGGTGTATCGGTATAGAAAAGAACAATTTGCTGATATCTACCACAGAAAAGTACTTCTGTTGAGGTTTTAAATCATTCAACAAGGTATGTGGATCTGGCACCGTAGGTGCTCTTGGTATTACTGTGTCATTTACAGCTTGTAAATCTCGGACCATACGCCATTCTCCGTTTGCTTTTCTGACTGGGAATAAGGGTGTGTTACATGGCGAATCAGGAGATTCCACCAGTATTCCCTTCTTAAGCAAAGCTGCTATGATAGGTTTAATACCTGCCTCTGCATCTTTTCTCAAGGGGTAATGCCTCTTTTGTGGTCTAAATGCTGACTTTGGCATGATAGTAACTGGTCCTGCTGTGTGAATATGTCCTACGTCTGATTTTCCTGTTGACCAGAGAGTTTCTGGTATGTCTAACAAAGCTTTTTCTTCCTCTTCTAATAAGAGGGCTTCTCAGCTGTCTTTGCTGGACTGCAAATGCACAGCTGGGTGTGTTTGTGTTATCCAGTTCAGTTTCTGTCTTTGTATTCCCTGTTCTGACAGTTCTGATTCTGTCTGTTTTTCCCATTTTGAGACTTTTTCTCCTAGGTCTATCTATTTTAAACCTTCCTCTTTAGTTAAACTAACATACGGTATTAGATTTGATTTGTAAAGTGAGAAGAACTCCTGGGGTAATGAACAGCTAACTACACTGTTTCCTTTCATGTCCCAGTACAAATTACACAGTATTAATTTGTTTGCATGATTTTTAAACAATTCTTGTTCATATTCTTTGTCAGGTCCTGGTGTATTACAATAATACAGAGTACAGTGCAACATGTGTTGTATGTCAATGCAAAGGGAGGGGAACTTACTGATAGCTACATTCATTAACTCTTCAGTTACTGCTCCAGGACCAGTCGTAACTAAGTCCTGGCTGTACCAGTAAAATGTCTCACCTTCCGTTTGCACTGCAAAAGTATTGGTCTGTCGCTGTGCTTCCATACCCTGCATGGTTGGAACTACTGCTATGCCTAATAGTTGCATAAGATCTCTGCCCAAAAGGTTCACTGGGCATTTTGCAGAAACAACAATTTTGCTTTTCTGGGTTAATCCTGAAACAGGATCTGTTATTGTAATGTTATGGGAGAGGCTCGATACAGCTGTCCATTAGCTGCTTTTACTAGTATAAAGTCATGTGATACTGAATTTTCTGGTAGTTTGGAGGGGTGTACCAGGGTTCGTGATGCCCCTGAATCGCACAGAAATTTGACTTCCCTCCCTTCTACCAGGAGTGTCACTTCTGGTTTTCTGTCAGCCAAGTAGAGTTCTAAACTCAATAAGGCTAGGTCAAATATTTTGTTTTCTTCACTATCGGTAGCTTCCTGCATTTCCTCTATTATCACATTCTCTGTTCCTTCTATCACATTGTCATTTGTCTTTTCTCTATTATTCCTATCTAGTAATTCTTGACTTTCATATAGTCAGTCCTCACCCTCATCGTTTTTGTCTTCCACTGCTGCCTTCTTATTTTTCCTGCAATCCCTTGCCATGTGTCCTTTTTTCCCGCATTTGAAGCACTCACCTCTTTTCTTTCTCCCTTCAAAGTCCTCTGATCGCTGATCAGATTGTTTGTTTCCCTGGGCATTCTTTTTGCCCTTTTGTCCGGACTGTACTAAATAAACTTCTCCATCTTCCACAGCAAATACTTGGGCTTTCTTTTCTTTTTGTTAAAATGCCTTTCGGCATGTCTAGCATATTCAAGCAGTGATTGTAATCTGCTTGTACGATGGTCTACCATGCGTTTAGTAATGAAACTACTTATGGGTGCAATACTGCCTTTCAAAAATGCATTCTTTAACTGCTGCTCATATGGGGAATCTTGTATCTGATCTTCAGGCACTTGCATTCCACAGTGATTGTTAAATCATTCCAATAATCTGGTAAAATATCTATCAACAGTTTCACTTTCTTGTTGGATGCATTGATTAATTAAGCCCTCAGCTTCCATTTCTCAGAAATTCGGTCTGTCAGACCTTTCACTCTGCTGTCTAGTTCTGCGCTGCTATGTGGGAGGAGCCTAAGTGCAGCGTCACGGGGATTCCAGTTGCCACTGATCATGTGCCAATCTGGACATACTATTTCTCTAACCACTTTTTCTACTTCCTCTCCGTTTAAGTGATAACTTAATCTCATGCCCTGTAAGTCTTCTAAGAACTTTCTAAAATTAACTTTTGGATGGGGAATTCCCTCTGTGGCTTTCTGGATATCTTCCGTTGTCCACGGTCTGTATACTAAGAGAGTTGAGTTCTGCCCTTCTTGTCCTGCCTGAGGATTTGGTACTTCTATGAGTGGGCATATCTCTACTTCACTCATAGCCCATGAATTTCCATTCATTTGATATAATTCAATATCCCCTTTTAAATTACGTGTTCGAGACCTAGTCTCGATAGGATCTCTAACAAACGGTAGTGGTTTTATAGGAACAACTGGATATTGTGGAGGTGGGTCAGTTTGTTCTTTTGCTTCATATTCCGGTAAGGGAACTGGTAAAGGAACCGGAACCGGAGTGGGCGGAGGGGCCAATGCTATAACTAAGTTATTATCCTCTTTGTCTAGAAACATTGCTTTTGAATTTTTATTCTTTTGTTTTCTTCGGTTTGCTTCCTCAATCCACCTGTGTGCCTGAGGAACTCCTAATTTACGCTGTTTTTTAACCCAACCTTTAGAAGCAGTTTTTAACTGTCTAATAAGTTTGATAAGTGAGGATCTTTCTAGTTTCCCATCAAATTCATATTTATTAACCCATTTAGTATAATATTTAACGTTGTCGGCGCACTGTGATTGCATATATTTTGCGTCTTCGGTTAACGGTGGGCTTTGGGGTATTTTCATTTTTGTGCACGTATTACCCATTTTGTTCTAACCTTTTTAAATGTTACGTAACCCTTTTGTTTTTAATGTGGTACCACCAAGTGTTTACAGTCTCTTCAGACTACCTGCCTACTTATTCTGTTTCCCTGATCTATGACAAGATAGCAATATTTCTGTCCCTGAATTTTAAAAATTCTCACAGAACAAATACAATCATTTCCCTGATCTAAAACAGAAAAAAGTAGATTCACCTTACCTGAGCCTCAGCGATTGGTCACTCACTGTTCAAATGGAACCCGCCTTCAGTCGTAGATCAGAAAAGTGGCTGGCCTCTTTTGCACGACAATTTAGTCAGAGATCTTTCAATGAAGATCCGATGTGGTATCTTCCCTGCGCAGTTTCGTGCCACCTGGCCCATCTGATCCCAGGCTAAACGAGGGTTTCCGGCTCCAAAGGACCAAAAATATGTTAGAGAAAAATACTTTAAAAAGACCAAAAGCATAAGGTTCAGTTCAGGTATCTTTATTCTTGCGGAAGGAGACAAAAAATGCAGTTACAGAGTTTGTCTGACTAAATCAGAAAGTGTCACAGTTATTATACCTTTCTTTCAAGACATTGCCCACTACGAGAAGATCACCAGTTCACAATTCTGTTACTTTACAGATATTTCTCACGTTTCTAGCTGACTCTTCAAAGTTTAAAAAAGATTTTTTTAGTAAACAGGATGGCCTTGACGACCACCGGTCAATTATAACTTTCTTGCTATGTGATGTTACAAGTCTAGGTACTATGGCTAATTTAAGCACAATGCAAATACAGATTTCTGAAGCAGTTTATTGTTCATAATATCTAACTATCTTGCAGCTTGTGCACTTTTTCATCAACACGAACAGAGCTTATTGTTCATAATGAATGGATTTACAGAAATCATTATTATTCTCCTTTTAATTTCCTGACCTAGCAGAAAATCACCTGCTTTCCAGTACATTTCCAAGGCATAAACATGTATTTTGCTGTGCTAGAAAACTAGGTCAGAGCGCATCTTGCAGTGTCAGAAAGCACAATTTCAGAAAAGCATATTTTCAGTTTCAAATAAAACTAATGCTGCATATAGAATAAAAACGTGTTAATCTTCCCTTATTAAAATAAGCATTGCACACATGTTAATACATATTTTTCTAACAGAGGTGCTGTACGTAGAAGGCTTTCCTTACCACTGTGGAAACATAGTGGTCAAAGTTCAGAATACTATCAACCTGTGTTCCCAAGTCTTGCAGCACTAGGTTGGAACTCAGGGGAGGTGCTATCAATATTGTAATTTGTAGGGAATTCCATTTTGCCAAAGGGAATTATAATGCATGTTTTTGCATTTAGTTTTAAACCATGGCTTTGACACCAATCGTTTGTTTGCATTAGCCCTTCTTGTAATATGTTGACATCATTGGGGTACTCAATGATTGCACCTGGTTTGCAATCATCAGTGAGCTTGGTGAGCCAAAGGCCATATACTTTGGCCTGGACTTCAGAGAAATAGATGCCAAACAGTAAAGGGCCCAGCACAGACCCCTGTGGTACTCCACTCGTGATGATTCTACTGGTGGAGGTGGAATCACCAATTCTGGCAGAGTGCATTCTGTCTGTGATCCAGTTGGCTACCCATCTAGTAACGTAAGGATTAATCTCTGTCTGGGAGAGTTTTTCAGTGATGCCATAGTGGGAAATTGTGTCGAGAGCCTTGGCAAGGTCAGGATAGGCTGTGTGCACTGTCTTACTTTCATCCATGGATTTAGTGACATTCTCAAAGAAGTCTACCAGGTTTGATAAGCATGTTCTATGCTTAAGAAAGCTAAACTGGGTTGGGTCAAGTGTTTGAAGGTCACATATGTCCTTGTTAATAAGGTCCATGATAATTCTTTCCATGACCTTGCAGATGAGGCTGGTTAAACTTATGGGTCTGCAGTTCCCAGGGTCAGTTGATACCCCCCCCCATGCAGGGGGATTACTGATGCTGTTCTCCATTATACAGGAACATAGCCAGCTCTCAGGCTATGATTAAAGAGAATGCCAAGTGGGTCCACTAGATCTTGTTTTAGATTATTTAGTAAACAACCTGGGATATTATCTGGTCTCACTGAGGCCATGTTTTTGGCCTTGGAAAGTACTGAGATGACATGTTCTCTAGAGATGCTATGCAGAGGGCTGGTGTCCAGTATGTTTTGGGATATGGTAGGTTGGGATAGGAGAGTAAAGTTTGTGCTGCATCTGTCAGATATCTGGTTGGTGATACCTTCCGGTGTAATATGAGTGATCCCATCTACAACCAGTTTGGCACATAGCTGAGCATTCCATTTTAGCTGGTGGATGCAGTTAAAGAATGCCTTATGATTATCCTTGGCTAGGGATGTGATTTTAGTCTCATAATTTGCTTTAGAAGACTTTACAATATTTCTGATTTTCTTGTTTAGGCTTAGGAAGGAACTCTTCCTCTGCAGAGTGATATTCCTCTTGCATTCGGACAACAGTTTCTTCCTCCTATAATATAATCTTTTTATACTTGAAGTCCACCACGGTGGCTTGTTTTTAAAGGAAGGCTTTCTTTTGATCCAGTCAGGTACAGCAGAATTTGTGCAGTCACTTAAGGGTTTGTGCAGGGCATTTGTGTACACTTCTGCATAGTGATCATTGATGTCTGTGACTGCCGGTGGTATGAAGCTATACCATTGCTTATTAGGTTGTAGTTAGCTTTGGTAAATCTTTTTATAGGTTTTGTTCCTGTGAGGGTGTCAGTTCCAGTAGTTACTTCAAAGACATGTCAAACCCAGAGCTGTTGGACATGCTACACTTAAAGAAATCTCAATCCCGCAGAGACACATGCTCCAGGGATCTAAACCGTGTCATCACAATGAACAAAACATGCTGGAGGGACAGGTTCCTGACCCAGAGACTGGAATAGACTGCCCATACATGTCAAGCAGAGCGCCTCTTTGGCCCTCTTCAAAAGCAACCTTGATGATTGGATGGGAGATAGGAAATTCACCCCAGGGATCATGTCGCCCTTCTAGACAGGGGTCCAGGAAAGTAAATACTGTGGGAAGAAATAGCCAGAGAATTGTTATGGTTCGGCTTGTATAGTCCCTTGGGCCGAAAGCCTAGTACCAACCTATGAACCTATGAACCTATAAGGAAACTGATTTGTGGTCTGACCTAACCAGGGATGGCATCATGTATGGGGAAGTACAGTGACCCCCCCCCCATGTTGGTGAGTACAATGTCCAGAACATTAGATACCCCAGTGGAGGTGCAGAATAGCTGTTCCAGAGCATTTGTGTTAACAAAGTCCAGGAACCTCTGGGCGAGTGTGTTTTTGCTCATGTATATACCCCAGTCTATGGACGTATAGTTGAAAATCAAGGTAGGTGATGTTCTTATCCTGGTTCATGGTGGGGGATCTATAGCAACAATGATGTAGTATAGTACTTTCCCAATAGTTAATTGGACATGGAGTAGTTTGAGAGAGTCATGCTGTTTGACCAGTCTCAAAGTGTATTTGGTTTTAATGAAAATGGATACACCTCCACCTTTGGTTCCTTCATGCTTATTTTAAGGTCTGAACGTGTGGAAGACATTATAGCCTTGCACAGCCAGGGAGCTCTCAGTGGCTTGAACCATGTGCTAAGTCCTACAGTTCATCTGTATGTCTCTATTCAATACATACACTTTCCCTGACTGTTTATTTTACATGGCAGTACATGTACCCTTACAGATCATTTACAAAAGTTTTGTACAGAATGCCTAGAATGGAAATTCACAATACTCTGCACTGTATACACTGTCCTGTAATGTGTTTGGACCATACACATTCTTATACGATAAACCCTGGTGATCACTGTAGCATTCTGTGCAATCCTGCTTAGGTAGTTTGCTTAAGGTAAATAAGTTTGCTATCCATGTTGCATTACACAGGTTTGTCACAAAACTGTGCTTGTTTATGTTTACATACGGTGGATGGCATGAATATGTAATCGTCAATGCTGCTCACAGTGCAAACACGTAAACTCTGTGTAGGCTTCACATGATGCCTACACAGAATTTATTGAATCCCACTGTATAACTTCCACTAAACCTGAAATGTGCTTTTAAAGTAATAAAATATATTGCTTTGATTGTGCTTGTATCTGTTGCATTCAAGATGTTTTCCTGAGAAACTGGTATTTTCTGACTTTTGTGTTAAGATTAAGATCTCTGAAAGTTACAACACTGCATTTGAGAAACTGAATGTGGCCTTATATCTTTAGCTGTTCTTAATCTTTTCATAAAATGTTCAGTATTGTAGGGATAGTGCACAGTAGTATGGGTTAGCATAGCCCAAGCAATTATGACATAAAGAGTCTTAGTAAATGGATTGTTCTGTAGTGCCATTGCAAATGACACTAATGTGAATGCTGTCTTGGTGGTAAAAGTCCATAATCTTTAAAATTATGTTTTCTATGTGCAATGGCAGTGGGAGAGGCAATGATCCCCCACCTGTCATACAGTGGGCTTTGCCTTTGTACCCCATTATTAATATACTCATCTCTAATATTGCTACAATTTGATGGTGAGAAGAAGATTCCCCCATTCAGTGCAAATGCATTCAAGTGGCTAATTTCACACATTATCATTGTCCCGTTGTACTCCTTTTACACCTTACATTGAGTCTACTCAGATGACAGGATGGTAACAAATGGAGGCTACCACAAAAGTTAATACTGAGACCAATATGAGACCAGTCCTTTTCGATGTCTTTATAAGTTCCTAGGTGATTATTAGGCTAATGACCCCAGGTGGGCTTTTTAAGCTTAGCCATGCTTCCCAAATGTATCTGAAAAGTTTTGATACCCTGTGCTTATTTTAAGTGGCATTTGCAGGCTTGAGCATAAATGATTAAGCATTTACAGCCTGCCTCTGTCTAAATAGACATAGTTGCTAGACAAGGGGTAAATTCCTGATTCCCCATCCACTTGTCCAAGTTATGCTTGAATTGGATTTGTATAGAACTCTGTTCCACATGGTTGGGAAGCCTGTTCCAGAGAAGGGGCAGTTACTGAGACACATACCTGTCCCTCCACCATGTCCTATTTATGTAGTAGATGAGTTTTATGTCCCTAGATTGGGTAATTCTGTTGCTGTTTGTTTCAAGGATGTGCAACTAGTCCATCAGCATGGGATCAGAGGATGCTTTGTAGGACAGGCATAGACAGTTTTTTACAGACCGCTGAGAGGCAAAGTTCAGGGGTGGTGCTTTGAGGGCTTTGTATAGGATATGTTGTTTATGCCCTGGATTATTTTTGTGAGGAACCTCTGTGGAATATCCAGTTGTTGCATATGCCTGATCAGGTACAGTATATATCTAAGGGGTGTTGTACTCAATGATTGGTCTGAAGAGGGCTGAGTACATTTGAATAATTATATCATTGGACCTAGATGTCATACCCTTGCTTGTAAATTGTGTGGGATAGAATGATTTCCTTACTACCATGAATACATAATGGTCAAAGGCCAGGCTGCTGTCTACATGCACTTGTAAATCACTGAACAATGAGTTTACTCTTAATGGTGTATTATCAATTTGGTGGTTTCTATGGAGAGCAGTCTTTTGGATGGATACTATAAGGTATTTCTTGGCAATGAGCTTTAAACTGTGGCACTAGTTATTGGTCTGTGTCAAGCCTTCTTTGAGGGTATTTGTATCTTTTGGGGATTCTATGATTGTACCTAGTTTGCAATTGTCTGCAAACTTGGTCAACCAAGGGCCCCTGCTGTTTGTCTTGATTTCAGATGGTTGCAGGTAGTAAGAAAAGGTTAATGATGGACCATGGAAGCACACCAAGAGAGTGCATATGGGATGCTGAAGACAATTGTTAACCATTTTCATGATTAAAAAAATTTGAGAACATTTTTTTTGATGGATGAAAGATCGTTGACAATGGAGAACTGGGCACTCCATTCTCATTTAAAAGGGGAATATAGTGAGTTGGATGGAAATATTAGCAAATGGACTAATGGATTGGAAGAATTGTGTTTATTAAATTGATGAATGATACTTTAGTTGCGGATTATTGAGACTGTAAGTCACAATGGCAAGATACCAAAATCTGAGAGGGGTAGTACCACCATATACCCCAGGCACGTCACATCTGATTCTTTATTTACTTATAAATATCTTACTATTGTATTTTTATGAACTCTTGGTTCAGGAGCCTGTATTTTTAACTGAAACTTAAGTGATTTATGAACTGGAAATCCCAGGAGTATCATAAATATTACATTGTCAATAATACCAGGATTATTAGTCAGAACCAGATCAAGAATATTAATCTCTCTAGTACCTTCAGTGACAATTTGAGTCCATCCTAGTTTTAATATAATTTCAAGAAATTCTTTCATAAGTAGTTTTTGTAGAAAAAATTGCTCCCCCCCCAAAAATTGGTAATTGAAGTTATGATTTAAACAGGTCGGGTAATCACAGAGTTTAAATGTACCCATACTGGGACTATAGTAACAAAGAACAGCTCTAAAGGATTTACCAGCTAAAGGATCAAAAAGCTGATCAAATGATCAAAAAGCTGAGCAATTATACATTCTACCTCTTTAACCGAATTCACATGTGAAGATGGAATGTTCTTATGAATCCATAATGATACCATGATGCTCCTGAAGTTCCCTCTCAAGCATTCATATTTTACACAATTTGAAATCAGTGGTGCTGATATGTTCCAAGATCCCAGAATTGCTATTATATTTGTCAATACTGACCAGTTAATTAAACTTGTTGCCCAGAGCTTGCTCATTTCAATAAAAACATTTCAAAGTTGCATCAGGTCTTCCATATGCTGGATTACTAGAGGTTTATGTGTTGGATTGTCTAGAAAAAATTTTAGATATTCCTCATTCTTTTCTGACACAAAAACAGTCCCATATTGATTAAGATGGGAGTTCTTCTTTAGAAAACGCACAATTATCATGTATCTATGGCCTTCCCAACAATGAATAAGTTTGATGCTGTATACTGCACAAGGTTGCCTCAATCAGCTATTGAAAATGTGGGCTTTGGTAAATAGATAATCATTCCAAACGGAGATTGTATTTTTTCACATAGTATAAGGTTAATAAGAATCTTATCTAAGTGTTTCTATTACTTCCAGAATGGCATTCTTTATATGGGGGTTGGGAGAGTGGCGCAGTGGCTAAGGTGTTTGCCTTACAAACACAAGGTGCAGGGTTTGAGTCTCGCAAGGGATAATTGGCTAGGCTTAAAATAGCTCACAAGGGCAGTTAGCTTAGTACCAATCTATGGGGTTGGGAGGGTGGCTTAATAGCTAAGGTGTTTGCCTTACAAACACAAAGTGCAGGGTTTGAGTCTCACAAGGGATAATTGGCTAGGCTTAAAATAGCTCACAAGGGCAGTTAGCTTAGTACTAAACTATGAACCTATGAACCTATATGGTTAAGCAATGTTGAGCTCAGGTCATTGGTTCCTGCACTGACTTAGAACAGATTGTAATGCATGTTTTCATGAAGCAAATGTGATATAACATGTTTTACATCTAATAGTTTTAAACCAGCTAGAACACTTTGAGTAATTTGGCTCTTGCTTAGGCCACTTTTGTTTCTATTTCCAGGTTGAAGCATGGAAGTATTCAGGACTAACACTTCTTTGGGAATAGATAAGCTTGATACAGCCATGTGAAATAAATATCCCATCATCATCAGTATTACTAATATTTTGCATCTTTTCTTAACCTTTGTGTCCACTGTGGCATCATGAGTATAAGAAATGCAAATGTGCTAAGGATTAGACTCATCTGTTGCTTGTGCAGATATTGGCCAGCCTGACTAGTGTTTATTTATATGCTGTTGTTTGTCTTTTTGGCTTTTCCCAGTTAGGGGTCACCACAGCGGAACTCCGGTCCGCTAATGATTGGCAGTCGATTTTTATGGTGCCAAGTTGCCAGCCCAATGCCCAACCTTCAACAAAGACATTCCCATTCATGCATGTCTTTCGGAGGCCACTCAACCACGGGGAAGACATGCAGACTCCACACAGAAGGCACTCCAGCCGAGAATCGAACAGGAGAACATCTTGCTGTGAGGCAACAAAGCTACCGCTGTACCACCGCGGCTTGCATGTAGTGTTTATTTATAAGCTAAAACTCTGATATAATCTGATGCACCTATTTCTGGACTTAATATATTTTTCTTTTAATGTATGAGCCTGATTAGTTATCTTAATATTGTCCAAGGTGCACAAGTATTGCACTTTCATTTGTCAGGACTGGCCAAAACGGTAGATTTTAGTACTATTACTTCTGGGGATAAAATTTAACATAAAGCCTGTTTACAATCTGAGACAACCTATTGTAATAGATACAGGAGCTGAGAACTGCAAGCTTCATCTGTAACTGAATGCATGCTAAAGAGAGACTGTGTGTCCAAACTGTCGAATGTTTTCCTTCATATTTATTGTACTTGATTGAAGTAAAGTTACATCATTAATAACTTTATCCAATTACTTGTGCTTTTCTCCCTGGGATTCAAAATTTCTCTTATTTTTTCCTTTTTTTTAGAAACTTTTGAGTGAGTTATAATCTGTGTTATGATATTTATTCCTTTCTTAGTACTGCTAGACTAAATTGATTTTAGAGAAGTGGGTTTGTAAGATGAATTAGCACCACCCCAACTGTCAGTATGCCACAAACTAAAAAATTCAGGAACAGTCATCACCACTGAAAAAATATTACAAGAACATGAAGACTGATTACTTAATTTCTTACCCTCCAAAATATGAAAGAGTCCCTTTAATATAATATAGTTATTGCACAGAATAATGCCAGGTGATCTGTGACAGGTTATATAGACTCCACAGCAACAACATTCATTGAGATATTTGTTTTTAACTAGGTCTTCCAACACAAAAAAAAATAAGTGAATCCATTATAGTTTACTATATATTACAAGAGAATGCTAATACGATAATGCTAATTGGGGTATATTTTAGTTAGGGCCTAAGTATAAAGACCAACACAAAACTTAATAATAAAAATATCAGTGTCTAGAAGATAACAGTAAAGGCTTATACAATATCTAATGTAAGCCAGTAGCAATAGGTAAATTGATGAGACTTCCTATTTTAATGGAAGTGCTGAACTATATTTTAAAGTTAGAGTAACATTTAAATCATACTAGGTGATTTTACCAACATTATAAACAGCTCTTGCTTTTGCCAGTGATACTGTTCTACGTGTCTGCTGGTTTCATGTAAAAGCACAAAGATATGTGATTACTAAACTGTCTTAAGGGAAATAATTTTAAACATATCAGAGATTTTCTTAAAATATAGGGATCCCTGTGATACATTTTTTCTTAGCTTGGAATGGACATCCTTTTTTCTAACACAACATGTAACTAGATATTGTTATCAGTGACCAAGAATACATATCTGTAGACTGTTATGTGCACAACACTTTTTAAAATGCAATTGTACAATTTTAGATGGTTGAGTAGATTGGTATAAGGACACATATCAAGTATGATCTCTGAGCAAGGCATGATGAACATATTGTATGTGGAGTGATCATGTATGTGTATATTCAAACCATTAGACATACTATGAAAAGCCATACAATCTGATGTTTATTTTTTAATGGAGGTAGATGTAGCAAGAATGACAAATGTGATGAAGTTGTATAACAAGATACGGCCAAATGAAAGAGACAAGTTGAAAACAACTATGAAACGCTGTACAAAATGTGTAACTTTTTCAGTAAAACTAGAGCAAAATGTAAAGAAATTATAAAGAAACTTTAAATCTGAGCTGCCATTCCCACAAAAAGGCCTCCGTCCTTTCTTGGTGTGTCACTTGTAGGTTTACCCTCAACACTAAGAAATACAGCATAACTTCTTTCATAAATCTAGCATTGTTAAGGATTTTTTTGCATTTATCATCCTTGCTACATCTGTCTCCACTAAAACTGCTTTTCAAAGAATGACTAATGATGTTTAGCACATGTTTAAAGGTATTTTATCGTCAGGCAAGCACAAAATTACATTAGCAGAGCTGAATGAGACTTTACTGTCACTTAATGCCTAACCTGTTATAGCTGTAAATTTTCCACAAATATCTATTGCTTGAATATTAATCTTGAAAGAGAAGGAAGAAGGCAGAAAACTCTTGACCTGATGCAGGAAGAGGGTAAGGAGTTTGTTAAGAAAAACTGTGCTGATGCCATATCTCTCAGTGTTGACTCATATCAAGGAGGCTTTTTGAAGACTGGAAGCTATGACTCGCTTCCTAGAGAATCCAGCCCAGCAACCATTTTTATAGGTTCAGAGGTTCTTACTAAGTTTACAAGCAAGGAGTCAATGGAAAAGCCACATCACCTAATACTGGTGGGAATAACAATTTCCCTCATTAAATAGATTTTCCCATGTATCCCAGGTGAAACGTTTGTGGTCAGCATCCAATCTGCCAGAGCAGCATTCCAGGCTGACAAAGAAATATTCTGCTTTGTATGTAAGGGCAGCCTACTCCATAAATGGATGATATGTTGATTAGGTACCTGTTGCACCATGTGGTATTGTAGATGTGGCAGTATAGGTTTATGTTTCTAGAAAGTTTGCTTTGCTACTAATTCTATTTAGAGGAGAAATTCCAAAAGTACAAGTTTAGGTGAAGGAATTAAAAACATACTGGGTTATTCAGTGCATAGATCATCATTCAGCAATCTGTATGATGCTGAGCAGACATATAAGGCTTTTAGTCTATCAGTATACGTATGGTTACTGAGATCTCAAATCTTTTTGGTGAGGGAAACATTAAAGTTTGTTGAGCTGGCTTAGGTGTTTAATGAGGCTCATGCCAAACAGCATTATATTCAATGATAGACCTAATAAGGGATGAAGAAAGAAGGGATAAAGTGAGGCTATAACTTCTTTTGACTTTAACGAGATACCATGAAGGATAAGCTGTGGAAGGCCAAAAGATTTTCTAACCACTACAGAGATGTGGTGGTCGAACTGAGTTTGCTATTAACACAGGTACCCAGGTCACTGATGACTGTGTCCTATTTAAGTGAATTACTATCTATGTGGTACACAGTAGCTATGCTAGATTTATGTATGGAAACTATGTTGCATTTCTTGCTGCTGAGGGTAAGACCTGTGCAGAGAATTTAAATATCATAATGGAATTTGATAACCACTCCATTTTGCAATGATCATCAAACTTAGTTAGATAAGGTCACTTGATATCATCTTTCATGTCAGAGAAGTACATAACAAAGAAGAGGAGGCCCAGGATAGAATCCTATGGGTTCTATTTGTGAATTTCTGTCTAGAGGAAAATACTTCCACGCTTAACAGAATGGGTTATGTAAGACAGCCAATTATATATCAAACAATGGGTTAAGGTTGAGATGGGAGAGTTTGTCAATAATCATTGTATGGGGGATTGTATTAAAGGCTATGGCAAGGACCAGAATTGCAATAATCTTGGAAACACTTTTGAAAAACTCAGCCAGGCTGAGCATCCAAGACCTGCCTTTTCCAAAGCCAAGCTAGTGTATATCCATGGAAATAAAGTTACTTATATTGTTGGTTATACGTTCAACTATAATGCATTCCATAGCCTAGCAAAGGTGATAGTAATAGATTGTAATTACCAGGATCATGAGCGTGACCACCTTTATACAAGGGCATCATAGCAAGTGCTCTATACATGTAGATGTAACCAGGAGAGAGACTCAGGCTGAAAAATTGATGGAGGGTTTTTACTAACTCGGACATAGCATGTCTCAGCTGATATCCAAGGATATTGCCAGGACTCATGGAAATGATATTTTCTGTTTTGGAAATTGCCAAAATGACTTGGTCCAGAGTAATTGAGGGTAATAATCAAAAAATGTGCAGCACAAATGACACAGTCCACAAACCATGAATCCCAGAAAAGGGTCCTAGTCAGCAAATGCAGGCAGTAAAACCAGTGGAAAATACTTTAATAAAACAAACACCCCCCCCCCCCCCAAAAGTTAAGTGCTTTTGTTCATCCCGGGACTTAGGTTCATAGGTTCATAGGTTCATACTAGGCTATCTGCCCGAGGGCATTTACAAGCCTAGCCCATAGTTTTGTGGCTTACGCCACCCCTTTAGTATGGGGAACTATACCCATTATTTTGCTGTGCCTCTGTTGAGCAGTGACACTGAGGTAATCCCTGGGGTATATCTGTGATCTCCCATCCATTGGTCAAGATTTCTCTTGAACAAGGCCAGCGAGGTGCTCTGCCTCACATATACCGGGATTTTATTCCACAGCATAGGGAGTCTTTGGGTGATGAATCTATCCCTCCAGCACGTCCTATTAATAGCCGTGTCGAGGTTTAAGTCTCCGCCCTTGTGGCTCTGACGGATCTAGATTTTTTGAGGTGAAGCATATTCATCAAATCTGGGTTTGACATGGCCTTGTATGTTAGGCAAAGGTCACCTCTGAGCAAGCGGTGCGACTGAATAGAGCTGGAGTTCTTTCAGTCGGGCAGCATAGGACAGATGTTTGAGACCCTTTATCCTTTTGGTGAGGAACTTTTGTGGCCTCTCCAGCTGCTGCAAGTGTCGGGTCAGATACATTCCGAATGGGGCATTGTACTCAATCATTGGTCTGATGAGTGATGAGTATAGGGAGACTATGACCTCCTTGATCTAGATGAGAATCCCTTCATGATAAGGTGGGCAATGTAGAAGGTCTTCCTAACTACTTTAGCTACATGGGTGTCGAATGACAGACTACTATCAACCTGGGTCCCCAGGTCCCTAATAACTTCTTCTGTACTCAGTGGATTGCCACCTATTTGGTAGCTAGGGGTAACCTTGTTTTTCCCGAAGGGTATGACTATGCATTTTTTGGCATTTAACTTTAGGCCATGGCTCTGGCACCAGTTATCCGTTTCTGTGAGACTCTTCTGAAGGATATCTGTGTCAGATGTGTTTTCTACTATGGCACCCAGTTTGCAGTCATCTGCAAACTTTGTCAGCCATAACCCTCCTGTGTTTGCTTGTACTTCGGAAAAGTAGATGCCAAACAAGAGTGGGCCCAGGACTGAGCCCTGTGGTACACCACTTGTGACAGGCTTTGAGTCTGACATGGCGCCAGCAACTCTGACCCTGTGGGTTCTGTCACTCAGCCAGTTTGCAACCCATCTTGTGATGTATGGGTTAACATTTAAGCTGATGAGTTTTTCAATGATACCCGAGTGGGGTATTGTATCAAAGGCCTTCGCCAGATCGAGGTAGGCTGTATGGACTGCCTTTCCTCATCAATGGCTTTGGTGACTGTTTCAAAAAGTCAACCAAGTTAGAAGGCATGATCTGCCTTTGACAAAGCCAAACTGGGATGGATCCAAAGTCTGCAAATTCCTATGTCTTTATTTATGAGGTCCATTATGATCCTCTCCATGGCTTTGCAGATAAGGCTTGTCAAGCTAATGGGCGGTAATTTCCAGGGTCGGTGGAGGCACCGCCTTTGTGAAGTGGGACCACAGTTGCAGTGCGCCACTCCTGGAGTGTATCCAGAGGTAAGACTATGATTAAACAGCTGTCCTAGCTGTGGGTTTAATTCCTCGTTGAGTTCGTGGAGCACACAGCCGGGGACACCATCAGGTCCCATGGATGCTGTGTTTTTGATTTGGAGAGCAGTTCTCACTTGGGCGTTGGAGATGTTTGGGGGCTGCAATCGCTTGGTATAGATATCTCTCCTTTTGGGGAGGGGAGAAGTTTGCACTGAACCTGTCAGCCAGTATGTTGGCAATGTCTGTAGGATCAGTAATCTTCACATCATTTTGAACTAGTTCTGAGCATATCTGGGAGTTTCCTCCCAGGTTTCTAACATAGCTAAAGAAGGCCTTATGATTGTCTTTTGAGTCTTTAGCTATTTTTCTCTCAAAATTTGCTTTGGATGATTTTATGAGAGCTCTTAGTTTTTACTTATAGTGATCAAGGGTGTCTTACCTTTTAAGGATTTTGCTCTATCTTGTAGTAGCTTCCTCCTTTTGTTGTAGAGTTTGTTTATGGCTGGGGTCCACCAGAGTGGACGCTTGCCTTTGGTACAAAGAGTCTTTGTTTTGCTTGGGATTGCCTTATCCATGCAGTCCTGCAGGTGCTGGTAGAAGGCATTTGTAAGTGATTCAGCGGCTTGAGTACTGTTTTCCGTCGGCTCGGGGCCTTAAAGGAGACCACACTAGTCTTTAGAAGTGTGAAGTCGGCTTTCGAGAAGTTCTTTACTGTGGTCTTTTTATTTCAGGTGGGGTGGGATGAGGACCTCCAGCGAGATTAGTTTGTGATCTGATCTCACCAGTGAGGGGTATACTTCCGGTGTTGAACATTGTGCTCCCATGTTCGTGATGATGAGATCAAGTATGTTTTCTCCTCTTGTGGGGATGGTGACTAGTTGTTCCATGGCATTTGAGTTTATGAATTCCAGGAACTTTTGGGCTAGGGTGTTTGGGCTTGAGTAGTGTTCCCAGTCTATATTAGGGTAATTGAAGTCACCTAGTATGATGGTGTTTGGTGATACATTTATCCCCTCTAGTGTTTTCAGGAAGGCCATGTGAGGTTCCTGAGTTTGTGAGGGTGGCCTGTAACATGCTACAATTTGCAGAGCAGTCTTGCCTATGGTTAATTGCACCTGGATGGTCTCCGATGCATTGTGCGTTGCCACCAGTCTTGAGGTGTGGGTGTCTTTGATGAATATGGATACCCCTCCTTTCTTGGTATTGTCCGGATTTTGGGGCGGAACACATGATAAGAGGTAAAACCTGATAGTGCTGGGGTGCTCTCAGGAGCCTTGAACCAGGTTTCTGTCACTGCACAGACATCGATGTTCTCCATACTGAGAAGGGCCTCGAGTGCATGCATTTTGAGATTTAGACTTCTGGCATTGAGCAGCATTACCCTTAGTTTTTTCCTTTTTGTGTTCTAGGGTGGTAGGTTTAGAATTTGAGCCTTGCCTAAAAAGGCACTATGGGGTGGCAAGAGCCTTTGCCAATATCCGGAATCCCAGGGTGACAGGTGCAAGCCGTCCCTTGAAGCAGCGTGGCTTGTCCAGCATGTCATCCCAGGCAGACAGACATTGGATCCCCTTTGAATGACACCAGAGTTTAAGCCAATTGTTAAAGCTGATCATCTTATCTCTGTATTGTGGCATCATTCTTGGTGAAGGTAGGATACTGCTCAAGGTCAGGGTCATACCTGCCTGGGCTACATAATCAGAGAGCTCCTCAATGTCTCTTTTCATGTAGTCCAAGGAGGTACGTCTCAGGTCGTTTACACCAGCGTGGACAATGACTGAGTCATATTTGTACCTGCTGTTGAGAGACCTGAGTGCTTGCGTTATGTGGCGGATTCTAGCGCCCGACAGGCAGCTTACTGTGACCTTCTCCTTACTCAGTCTGGTGAGCGGGACGTCAGTGTGTCTGACTATGGAGTCACCAATGACTAGTGTGTCTGGCATTGTGTTTGGCCTTAAGGGCTGTGACTGTTTGACACTCTGACTGTGAGGTCTATGTGTTGCAGGTGTTGTGTTCTGAGGTGGTGGTTGTTTGGGTGTCTGCTTTGGTGGCCTCTGCTGTTTTGGTAGATTTTGATCAGAGCCGAGTATGTCTTTGTGTGTTTATGTGTATGATTTGAGGTTGTGATGGTACTATGTGAGACTGGGTCTATAGTGTGTGTGGTAACCTTCTCCTCCTGACTGGTCTTGCCAGTCCTATGTTGAGAGAGCTCAGCCTCCAGTTTGGCCGTATAGTTGCATCTCTCGCATGCATTTGTGTTTTGTGGGAGGAGGAGAGGGTTGTCTGTGTACATGAGGCAATTGTAACATTGCCTCAATATTCCCAGGTTCACCAGCTGAGCAGGAGAGGACACTAGCAACTGATCCCTCGACATGCTAGAAGGACTAGACAAAAAACTTTAAAAGAGATTCCGGGGACGTGGTGACCGAGAAATGGGGTTTGCCTTTTGGGGTGCTATCTATAAGAGTGCCGTATCAAGGTAATAAGTACTGTAGGAGCAAGTGCTAGGTTTAACAGATAGAGAAAAGTCTACTTGGAGTCAAGTAGAGATGATCTTTTTAGGTATTAGAGAAAGTGCTAGTAACAGGGATGCTTAAAGGTAAGATTGAAAAGAATGCACTCTGCAGTGTGCACTAGAGAAGTTAGATATGAAAGTAGGTAACTTGAGTTTTACCTGTTTAAAAGTTAAGGTTTAGTGGAGAGTTACTATTTTTAAAACAGCAAGATGAACTGAAAGGGGTGGTTACTTTTGTATTTTGGTACTATGAAATACTGTAGGATGGCCAATAAATTTAAATAATTGAAGGGGTGGGATTTCAAAAGTGATGGTTTTGTGATTACTCACATAAGCCAGTGAAAGTAGAGAGAAATGAGATATATGGTCAGATTAACATAAGAGGCGGGCAACTAGAAAGACAGTGGTATTTAACAAGACAACTTAAATGGGTGGGAGGGAGGGAAAAATTCTGCCTGACTCAGAACAGAGAGAGCTGTGGTCTCTTTTGAAGTTTTAATATGCTGTTAAACAGAATGCAAGCAAAACACAAGGTAAAGAAAACAAACTACAGTATTCAAAATATAGAAAGGCAATACAGAAATACAAAAAATAACAGCAAACTAACCTTTCCTTCACAGCAAAGTGTAGCAGAGTCTGGATGAGCCTTTCTGGTAAATCTTCATCAGAACTAACTATTAATACTCAGATTGAGTTTAAATAAGTCTTTTGGGGATTCATGGTGTGAGGGGTAATGAAGGGGCAGAGGGGAGGGTGGATAGGGTGATGTTTTAAGAGAATTCTGCAACAATGTCAGAAATGTCCTTAGGGCCAGAGAAGGACATACCACTTTAGGTAAATTAAACAGAATTGTTGGTTACTTCTAAGTTGCCTAGTATAGCTGAAGTAGGCCTTATGGTTGTCTTTGAAGTGAGTGCAACCCTAAGTTCATAACTGGTTTAGCATACAGTAACGGTAAGCCTTGGGACTTAACTTTGGTTTAAATAATAGTTGGAAATTGCTACCTAAAAAGTGTCTTGCAAACTAGCTAGCTAATTAAGTGATGTTTCTTATGTTGTCATCTGTAGGTTTAACATTTTGTATTTCACTGAGCAGTCACCTATATATCTGATTGTATGAACTATTTTCTTTATATAAATCATTGCCCTTATTCAGTTTAAAAGGCTTTTGGCTAGTGGGTTATTAGTGTATATAAGGGAAACAGCACTGAAGTGGAGAGTGATATTTGTCTTTCAAAGAGAGTGAAACTACACTGCTGAACTACCACAAGATATTAGAGTTTATTTGGATCATTTTTAGAATTCACAGTAATTATAACCTTGATGTACTAGATTAGTCTGGCTGATGGCAGTGAACTGCCATAGAAGCAAGAAGGGATTTGTGGCACTTAAAAGCATTATTAGTTTATTCTGGAAATTATTATTTGTGTGTAAATGCATTTGTTTTATTGAGGATACAGTTACTTTTAACAAGCTACCACTGTTAGGAAATGGACTCACAGTTACATGAGTTCATCTAAAGCCAGTGTTCATAATGTGATTGGCTTTTTTAGTACAAACCTTATTGGGGTGTGACTGGTGTAAACCATATCCAAGGTGGCAATGCTCATTTGCTAAATGATATTTAGCTGAAACACCTCACATAGCACATTTTTGAGATAGTGAGACAGTCTGAAAGACTGTAGCCCTTATCTCAAATATATTAATTGGTCACAGCAGTAAAGTTTTTAGGCTATATTCTCAATTATTAATTTATGGAATTGGGTGGGATTTTAAGCCAGAGCACATTGTTTATTATTCAGTGGCCAGTGGTATGGATATTGTAAACTGATGTATATAGTCTGCAGAATAGGTTTGTTACAGTCAAAGTCCAGTCCACTGAAGCTATAGTTGTGCAGCATGCTGAAAAAATTTTGACTCAATATATCCTCAGATGATCTCAAAATACAGCTTGAACTATGCACATTGTAACTGGAGCTAGATGTTACATTTATCAAATCATCCAAAAGAATGAAACAGAAAAAAATGCAAAGAGAGTGAGACCAGAAAGATTTTATAGTTCTAGGATGAGACGAGCAATAGGAACATGAAAAGGAAATACTCAATCTTTGTCAGATGCATGTAAGTAGCAGGGACAAAAATCCAGCCATTAGTGCAATGTCAGTACTAAATTGTTTCTTCTGCATAAAAAGGTGACAACTTTGATGTTTTTACTTAGGCCTTTTATTGAGTGCATACTCACTACTCAATGGACCAGGGAAAATGGGTGCAATTTTTAACTTCTTTGCTTATTTGTAGGACAATGTGTGCTGTCAATAAATTAAATAACTATGGCCTTTTTTATTTAAAAGTGAAGCATATTTTTTGTCTCTTCATAGCTGAGCATCAGCTGCCTCCAGAACCTCTCCTCATCTTTCAGGTCTACCAGGCATTCCTTTCCTCCCCTGGATTTATTCTGACTTATGCTTAGGGGGTCAGCGAGGAGATTGAGGATCCCAGCACATCATATTGCTTGTGGAGTAGTGTTTTCCATCCTTCCTAGCTAGCACCTTGGACACCTGAACTACTAATCAAACCCGGTTTTCCTGGGCTGTAGTCAGGGCTTTATCCCTTGATATCAATAATACAATACAAAATAATACAAGACACATATTTTTTGTAAATACAACATGTTAATTCCATCAGCGTATAGGAGAATGTTTAGAGAAAATAAAAGGGCAGAAGTCAGTTTTAGTAATTTCATTGCAGAAATAGGTACTTTCTTTAATAGGTGGATAACTGTTGTGAGACACTGTGATAAGGGAGCAAGCCCTAAGTACTTGGCCTGAAAATATGAGAAACTAGTTGACAGCCTGGAAGTGCACCATAACTGAAAAGATCAGTAGACAATGTGATCTCTATTGATCCAGCAGGCTGCAACTGCTCAGGTATATTGGAAGCCATGATGGCAGTTTTAACCATGACTGCAGGTACTGAAAGGAAAGGGGAAATTACTGGCTCCAGTATATTCCAAGGTCTTAAGGGTTAAATGTTTCCAACATAATGAAACAGAGAGTATAAGTCTACTGTAACGAGGTGGAGAAAAAAGTTATATGATGAAGCAACAGAGGTGGCACCACAGTAGCTGTGAGATATCTCAAGATAAGAGAAGTTCCAAATTACCAGAAACACCAGTATTTTATCCTGGTTGGGGGAAAATAAACTATTGCTAAAATGGATGCATCAGATGTAACTATTGTTAAGCATCCAGTTGTTACAAAGGAGCATCACTTTTTTTCTGGGCAGTCCACTCTAGTTAAAGCAATGAGAGAGACACTGTCTAGGGTACCACTGGCAAGAGTTCACTCAGACTGGGAATGATGGGCAAAGAAAGACGCAAGTGACAGTGTTTGATGTTACCTTGGCAGATGTAATGAAAAATAATTTTGAGGATAAAATACCTTGAGCACATGTAGTTACATGCATCCTGGTGTGTAGACATGTGCATGGGTTGTCAGGAGGAGGGAGACCCACAGAGTGTCTGCACCTCCAATACAGAATGGTAATGCATCTTCTTCAGGGAAGGTGATTGTAGCAGCATACCTGAATTTAAAACACAGTTGTCAGAAAGTACAGAACTCTTCCTTTGGAAGAGGAAACTTTAGGGGAAGAGAGAGTCTGAATCTGAGCCACAGATGTCAAACGATTTTAGACACCTCTGGAAGACTAAATGGGGAGGATCACAAAAATAGATGTCAAACAGCCACAGCTCTCATATCCAGTCTCAAAGAACTTGAGGAAAGTAGGAAGTAGTGTCTTGCTTTTTAAGGTTAGGATGAGTTTGTATACTGGTACAAGGGCTGATTATATACAAAAGGGACTCATAAAGGGGAACTAGAGATGAAAGTGATACTTGAACTGGTAGCCACAAGGACTTACAGTAAGACACTTCTAGCCATAGCCCATAACATTCCTTTTGCAAGTCATATGGGCATAAGTAATACAGCTGTGCCTTGCAAAACTCTTATTGGCCAGGCTTTTCAAAAGATGGGAAAAGGCACTGAAAGAGGTAGGTGCAGTGTCAAAAGGTTGGCAAGGCAGGATACCAAACCAAGGCTATTTTGGTGTTTTTCCTGTTAATAAGGAGCCATTTTAAAGGATATTCACAGATATTGTGTGATCTCTTAGTACCCCCAATCACAACAGGTAAGAGGTAAATCTTAGTGTGGTACATTATGCAATAAGGTACCCTGAGGTAGTGCCTCTTCTCTGTTGAGACAGAGAAAGTGGCAAACATTCTGTTACAAATTTTATCATGGCAGATTTTCCACAGGAGATGTCTACAAACAGAGGTGCTAATTTCCTATCAGATCTGTTGATCTATTTGTGGAAATATTATGGAGTAAATCAGCTAAAGACTGGTCCCTACCATTCACAAGTGATACTACCATTCACAAACAAATGGTCTGGTGAAGATATTTAAATTTACACTTAAGAACATGCTGACAGCATTCATAGACCAGTTTAATTAGGCTAGGACACACAGTTCCCCATCTCCTCTTTGCATACAGTGAACAGCCTCAAGAATCCACATACTTTTCACCATTTGAGGTATTGTATGGTCACATGGTGACGGGGTTCCTAGATTTAAGTCATGGTGGTTGAGTGAGTGAATGGGATCCCCACAAAAAGACTGTTGTGGAGTATGTCCGAAATCTCAGGACCAGGATCAGAGAACTCATGGGTTGTAACTGGAGCATTCAGTACAAGCCTAACAGCAGCACTTATATTGCTAATATGTAAGGAAAGACAGTAGCATCAGATTATATGTAGACTATAAGAAAATGAGAAGTCATACAGAGTCAGAAATTTAGCCATGTCCAGTAGAGATGAAACTTAGAGCAATTGGTTGACACTAAATAATTACTGTTTTTTTAAGGACCTTTATTAAATTATCACTTAAGACATAGACAAACATATATCAACACAAAAGAATACAAACAATATTAACATTTTTCTTTTTACAAACAATATATACCATATATGTTTTCTTTCTGTATTACTGCCATAAGTCCATCATTACATAATTTGTTCAATTCTTGCCTTCCCTTAAACTTCACTCATCTTCCTCCTGAACATTATTCTGCATGTATTGTTCCTACAATTTCCATTTATTTCTAGGTAATCTGCTCCTTCTCTTTTCTAAAGGTTCATTTTCCAGTTATTTTATCTCTTATACAATATTCAGTACTTAAAATACAGTTGGTTTAGATTTTGATTTATGTTTCCTAATAATTGCTTTATTGGCAGTCAACAAAATTAAACTTAAATAAGGCTTTACTATGTCTAGGCAATTCAGATCCAGTGTCCCAGTTCAAAAGAATCAATCTAATGTTGTTAATCTTCATTCATTCCTTACTGATGGGTGTTGGTTCTGTCCTTGGAACCGAGTCAGCCTTGTAACAAGCTTGTGCCAGCCAAAAAAACTCTTGAACTAAGCTTTTACCCACAATGCCCTCTCCCTGTTACCCCAGATCTTGTTTGCCACATAGACATTTATTTATTTATTTATTTTATTTTACATTTGTTGACCGGGCTAGTCTAGCTGGATACATGTCCATTTTCAGTAGAGGCCCGGGGAGAAAAGCTCCACAAACACAATAATATAGAACAAAACTAGTTATACAAAAAAGAGATATTTAACAAATGGAAAGTAGTACATAAACAATGCCAGAAGCATAGCTAACAAAAATATATCAGGTGATAAAATTGCTAATGCAAGAAGGGATAGAAATCTTATGTATCACATGACAGAACATGTTGATTGACCTGCATAGAGGAATCACATTGCAGGTTTTTTTTTTTTTGTAGTTCAGTGGAAATGGTAAAGTGAAAGTAGAAAAATAGTACTGTAGAAACCTAGTAAAGTATTTGAAGTGACCAAGAACAGGTAGAGGCAATAAAAGGTTTAGTCAGGGTTAGTACAAGGACAGAGCCATTGGGAATTAAGCAAAGTTTTTAGATGCTTCTTAAAAGTGGGTAAAGAAGTAAGTGCAGTAAGTTCACTTGGAAGCTTGTTCCAGCTAGGTCCAGTAGAGCTGGATAACAAACAGTCCCCAGCTTTGTTGTGGGATTTATGGGAGGCTGCTAGGAGCTTGGTGGCAGAGTGCAAGGAAGAGAGGTTTTCATAAGGATTAATTAGAGTACAAAGTATTGTAGTATTTGAAGGATGACAGAAGATTTTGTGGGTGATGGTAAGTTGCTGTAGTAGTATTTGATTTTGTAATTCCAGCCTGCCCAGTTGTTTAAGATTTGAACAATGATGGGTACATAAAGGGGTTCCTATCGCAAATCTGGCAATATTGTTATATGAAGTTGCTAGTTTATTGAAATTAGATTTAGATAAGTTTGTAAGAATCAGTGAGGCATAGAGAAGGGTAGAGAGCAGGTGCGTTTGTGCGATGGTACTTTTTTTCTATTGACTGACTTGATGGTTATAGGTTCATAGGTTCATACTAGGCTATCTGCCCAAGGGCATTTATAAGCCTAGCCCAGAGTTTTGTGGCTTTCGCCACCCCTTTAGTTTGAAGGAAACTATGCCCATTATTTTGCTGTGCCTCTGTCAAGCAGTGACACTGAGGTAATCCCTGGGGTATATCTGCGATCTCCCATCCATTGGTCAAGATTTCTCTTGAACAAGGCCAGCGAGGTGCTCTGCCTCACATGTACCGGGATTTTGTTCCACAGCATAGGGAGTCTCTGGGTGATGAATCTGTCCCTCCAGCATGTCTTATTAATAACTGTGTCAAGGTTTAAGTCTCCCACCCTTGTAGTTCTGAGGGATCTAGATTTTTTGAGGTGAAGCATGTTCATCAAATCTGGGTTTGACATTGCCTTGTATGTCAGGCACAGGTCACCTCTGAGCAAGCGGTAAGCGACTGAATAGAGCTGGAGTTCTTTCAGTCGGGCAGCATAAGACATATTTTTGAGACCCTTTATCATTTTGGTGAGGAACTTTTGGGGCCTTTCCAGCTGCTGCAAGTGTCGGGTCAGATACATTCTGAATGGGGCATTGTACTCAATCATTGGTCTGATGAGTGATGAGTACAGGGGGATGATGACCTCCCTTGATCTAGATGTGAATCCCTTCATGATCAGGTGGGCAATGTAGAAGGTCTTCCTAACTACTTTAGCAACGTGAGTGTCAAACGAAAGGTTACTGTCAACCTGGGTCCCCATATCCCTGATAACTTCTTCTGTGCTCAGTGGATTGCCACCTATATGGTAGCTAGGGGTAACCTTGTTTTTCCCGAAGGGTATGACTATGCATTTCTTGGCGTTTAACTTTAGGCCATGGCTCTGGCACCAGTTATCCGTTTCTGTGAGACCCTTCTGATGGATATCTGTGTCAGATATGTTCTCGACTATGGCGCCCAGTTTGCAGTCATCTGCAAACTTTGTCAGCCATAACCCTCCTGTGTTTGCTTGTACTACAGAAAAGTAGATGCCGAAAAAGAGTGGGCCCAGGACTGAGCCCTGTGGGACACCACTTGTGACAGGTTTTGAGTCTGACATGGCGCCAGCAACTCTGACCCTGTGGGTTCTGTCACTTAGCCAGTTTGCAACCCATCTTGTGATGTATGGGTTTACATTTAAGCTGATGAGTTTTTCAATGATACCTGAGTGGGGTATTGTGTCAAAAGCCTTTGCCAGGTCGAGGTAGGCTGTATGGACTGCCTTTCCCTCATCAATGGCCTTGGTGACTGTTTCGAAAAAGTCAACCAAGTTTAAAAGGCATGATCTGCCTTTGACAAAACCAAACTGGGTTGGATCCAAAGTCTGCAAGTTCCCTATGTCTTTATTTATGAGTTCCATTATGATCCTCTCCATAGCTTTGCAGATCAGGCTTGTCAAGCTGATGGGACAGTAATTTCCAAGGTCGGTGGAGGCACCGCCTTTGTGAAGTGGGACCACAGTTGCTGTGCGCCACTCCTTGGGTACGTATCCTGAGGTGAGGCTAAGATTAAACAGCTGTCCTAACTGCAGGTTTAATTCCTCATTGAGTTCGTGGAGCACACAGCCGGGGACACCATCCGGTCCCATGGATGCTGTGTTTTTCGCCTTGGAGAGAGCAGTTCTCACCTGGGCATTAGAGATGTTTGGAGGGGCTACAATCCTCTGGTATAGATATCTCTCCTTTTGGGGGGAGGGGGGGGAGAAGTTTGCACTGAACCTGTCAGCCAGTATGATGGCAATGTCTGTAGGTTCAGTAATTTTCACACCATTTTGAACTAATTCTGAGCATATCTGGGAGTTTCCTCCCAGGTTTCTAACATAGCTAAAGAAGGCCTTATGATTGTCTTTTGAGTCCTTAGCGATTTTTCTCTCAAAATTTGCCTTGGATGATTTTATGAGAGCTCTTATTTTTTACTTTTAATGATCAAAGGTGTCTTACCTTTTAAGGATTTTGCTCTATCTTGTAGTAGCTTCCTCCTTTTGTTGTAGAGCTTGTTTATGGCTGGAGTCCACCAGACTGGACGCTTGCCTTTGGTACAAAGAGTCTTTGTTTTGTTTGGGATTGCCTGATCCATGCAGTCCTGTAGGTGCTGGTAGAAGGCATTTGTAAGTGATTCAGCGGCTTGAGTAATGTTTTCCATGGCTCGGGGCCTTAAAGGAGACCACACTAGTCTTTAGAAGTGTGAAGTCGGCTTTTGAGAAGTTCTTCACTATGGTCTTTTTATGTCAGGTGGGGCGGGATGAGGACCTCCAGTGAGATTAGTTTATGATCTGATCTCACCAGTGAGGGGTATACTTCCGGTGTTGAACATTGTGATCCCATGTTCGTGATGATGAGATCAAGTATGTTTTCACCTCTTGTGGGGATGGTGACTAGTTGTTCCATGGCATTTGAGTTTATGAACTCCAGGAACCTTTGGGCTAGAGTGTTTGGGCTTGAGTAGTGATCCCAGTCTATATTAGGGTAGTTGAAGTCACCTAGTATGATGGTGTTTGGAGATACATTTATCCCCTCCAGTGTTTTCAGGAAAGCTATGTGAGGTTCCTGAGTTTGAGAGGGTGGCCTGTAACATGCTACAAATTGCAGAGCAGTCTTGCCTATGGTTAATTGCACCTGGATGGTCTCCGATGCATCGTGCATTGCCACCAACCTTGAGGTGTGGGTGTCCTTGATGAATATGGACACCCCCCCTCCTTTCTTGGTGTTGTCCGGATTTTGGGGCCGGAACGCATGATATGAGGTAAAACCTGATAGTGCTGGGGTGCTCTCAGGAGCCTTGAACCAGGTTTCAGTCACAGCACAGACATCGATGTTCTCCATACTGAGAAGGGCCTCAAGTGCGTGCATCTTGAGGTTGAGACTTCTGGCATTGAGCAGCATTACCCTTAGTTTTTTTCCTTTTTTGTGTTCTAGGGTGGTAGGTTTAGAATTTGAGCATTGCCTAAAAAAGGCACTATGGGGGTGGCAAGAGCCTTTGCCAATATCCGGAAGCCCAGGGGTGACAGGTGCAAGCCATCCCTTGCGAAGCAGCGTGGCTTGTCCAGCATGTCATCCCAGGCAGACAGACATTGGATCCCCTTTGAATGACACCAGAGTTTAAGCCAATTATTAAAGCTGATCATCTTATCTCTGTATTGTGGCATCATTCTTGGTGAAGGTAGGATACTGCTCAAGGTCAGGGTCATACCTGCCTGGGCTACATAATCAGAGAGCTCCTCAATGTCTCTTTTCATGTAGTCCAAGGAGGTACGTCTCAGGTCGTTTACACCAGCGTGGACAATGACTGAGTCATACTTGTACCTGCTGTTGAGAGACCTGAGTGCTTGCGTTATGTGGCGGATTCTAGTGCCCGACAGGCAGCTTACTGTGACCTTCTCCTTACTCAATCTGGTGAGCAGGACGTCAGTGTGTCTGACAATGGAGTCACCAATGACGAGTGTGTCTGGCATTGTGTTTGGCCTTAAGGGCTGTGACTGTTTGGCACACTGACTGTGTGGTCTATGTGTTGCATGTGTTGTGTCCTGAGGTGGTAGTTGTTTGGGTGTCTGCTTTGGTGGCCTCTGCTGTTTTGGTAGATTTTTGATCAGAGCCTCCCAGTATGTCTTTGTGTGTTTATGTGTATGATTTGAAGTTGTGATAGTACTATGTGAGACTGGGTATGTGGTGTGTGTGGTTACCTTCTCCTCCTGTCTGGTCTTACCAGTCCTATGTTGAGAGAGCTCAGCCTCCAGTTTGGCTGTATAGTTGCATCTCTCGCATGTATTTGTGTTTTGTGGGAGAAGGAGAGGGTTGTCTGTGTACATGAGGCAATTGTAACATTGCCTCAATATTCCCAGGTTCACCAGCTGAGCAGGAGAGGACACTAGCAACTGATCCCTCGACATGCTAGAAGGAATAGACAAAAACTTAAAAAAAGACTCCGGGGGATGTGGGTGATCGAGAAAGGGGTTTTAGGCTGGTGGGGTACTATCTATAATAAAAGTGCTATATCAAGGTGAAAAGTACTGTAGGAGCAAGTGCTAGGCTTTACAGATAGAGAGTAGTCTACTTAGGAATCAAGTAGAGATGAACTTTTTAGTTATAGGATACGCTGGTTAGATCAGTAGTACAGTTCAAGGAAGGCTGTTTTAAGGGAAATTTGAAGAGTGGACTTTAGGTAGCCCGAATAGTTTAACCTTGATTAACCGCCGCTGCTCTTGTGTGCTCCTGTGGCAACTCCGCGCTAAAGCGTGCTTTATAGCAGGGGGCTGGAAAAAACAGGAAATGACCCAAAATGGCCAATGAATTACTAGTTGCTGTCTCTAACCACTCCTCTGAGGACAAACAGGCAGCTCAGTACTCCCCACTCTCACTGGTGAGTAAAGAAACTTCCCTCTGGCCACACAAGAAAATGGAGGAACACAGAAACCAAATACAAAGCCCAGGGATCTCTGATCACTGGAACAACTAGCTAGGAAAGTTAGGAAAGCAGAAGTATTTTTTTGGTTTTTTTAGGTTTTATTTGCACACACAGACAGAAAATACAGTAAATGCTTTGTTATTCGACTAAATGCTATCAAAGGCTAGTACACTTGAGTGTATTAGCCTGTTTGTTAACTTTTAAGCAAATCAAATTTGAGATTATGGTCTACTGTGACACCTAGAAGTTTGGTAGTAGGGTCAGGGGTTATTATTGTGCCATTGTTAGATGCTATATTGAAGGTAAAAGAAGATGACTTCTGTATAGGTGTGAAAAGTAATAATTTAGTTTTGTTGGGATTCAGTAACAGACAATATTGATAAAACCAGTTTTCAGCTGCTGTGAAAACTTTTTGTGTAGTAGTCTGACGCTCAACTGGGGAGGATGCTGAACATATCAGTGTTGAGTCATCGGCATATTGAATACAGATGGATTGTGGAGGGGACTTATTTAGATCATTAATAAAAACAGAAAAGAGGAGATGTCCCAGTATGGAGCCTTGTGGCACTCCTATTTTGATGGGAAGCAGAGATGATATGTGATTGTCCCAAAGAACTGCTTGCTGTCTATTTTCTAAGTAGGAATTAAACCACTGAATAGCCTGGGTGTCCAAAGCAAGAGATTTAAGGATGTTTAGTAAGAGAGTATGGTTGACCATATCAAAGGCCTTAGAGAGGTCTAAGAAGAGAGCTGATGGACAGCAAGTTGTTAATCCTATTTTTATTAGTATGGTCTGTGAATGACAAGAGTGCAGTAGTAGTGCTGTGATAAGGTCTAAGACCATGTTGGCAAACTGCTAGGATTGTTTTGGAGAAGATGGTCGAGTAATTGCCGATGTACACATGTTTCCATGATTTTAGCTAACAGTGAAAGTAAGGCTATGGGACAGAAGTTGGAGAGTTCGTTAGAGTTACCACCCTTATGAAGAGGAATGATATGAGAGACTTTCCAAAGGGATGGGATAAAGCCTTCAGTTATGGTTCGATTTATTAAAATGGAGACAGGAAAGGCAAGTACTTTGGCTGCAATTTGAAGGTACTCAGCTGGGAGGTCAGCTGAGGGAGTACAAGGTTTAAGTTTCATAAGTAGGGTGTGGATGAGATCTGTCGAGACTGGTTGCAGTTTGAAAGTGGGGGGATTATTGTTAAGGGAATAAGGTGCCAGTGTAGAATGAGGTGACAAGACTGAGGCTAGGGAAGTAACAGTGTCAGAGAAAAAATTGTTGAAAGTATCAGCGATTTGGTTAGGTGTACTCTGAGTGAGGTTAGAAGGAGTGGGTGTTTTAGAATTATCTGGATGTAGTAGTTTGTTGATACCTGACCAGAATTTTTGAGGGTTTTGGCATTCTGTGGGTTGGAATTTCCAGTGATCATTTTTTTATCAAGGAGTATTAATTTCTTTGTTTCGTTTCTAAGTTCTTTAAAGGTTTGGTGGTCAGATGGGTTTTTAGTACTACACCATTTGGCCCAAGTTCTATTTCTATGTAACATTTTTTGTTTGGTCTCTTTGGTTAACCAAGGAGCAGGCTTTGCTTAGGTTTTAATTAATCTAGTGGGGGCATGGTGGTTAAGAATTTGAAGGAATTTGTTGTTAAAGTAGGAAACTGCCTCATCAAGATGTAAATATTTTAGGGGAGACCAATTGCAAGCTTTGAGCTCTATTTGGAAGTTTGTTTGGTTGAACTTTGTTTTGTTCCTGGTTGTTCTGAATTGTGTATGGTTGGGTATAGGGCTTTTTTGTCTAGTAATAAAAGTGGTTAAATGGTCACTGATATTATCAGGTAGTGTGCCCGTGGTATAAGCCATAGGGTTACTATTGACTAGAATCCAGTCAAGGGTGCTCTGTTTGGAGCTGATTTTCTTTATTCTAGTGGGGACGGTAATGGTTTGATTAAAGCCATAGAGGTTTATGTGAAAAGTTGTTTTTTGGGAAATGCAACAATTCCAATCAATATTAAAGTCTCCTAGTAGTATAGTTTCCTGAGGGAAGGAGGTGGAGAGCCAGCTCAGTATATTTTCAAGGGTATTAATATTATTGCCTGGGGTGGATATAACAGCAAATGATATAAATGGATTTGTTTTGCATTAATTTGTAGTTTGGTGATTAAGATTTCACTATTACTTGGTGAGGGTGGTTTGGTATCTAGTAGGGTAACCAGTAATTCAGTTTTGTAGAGTATTGCTACACCTCCACCCTTTTTGATATGACTGTCAAGTCTGATGATGTTATATCCTGGTGGTATTATGTCATCATCTTTAGTTTCTGATTTAAGCCAGGTTTCAGTTAGGCATAAAATATCAAAGGAATATAGATCAAGAAGGGCATGCATTTGGGTTATTTTATTATTTAGGCTGCAAATATTTAGGTGGGCTATCCTGAAAGAGCTGGGATTGGTGGTAGGATTTATAGAATTTGCTTGGTTTAGTGAGGGGATGGTAGGGTGGTAGTTGTTTGGGCCTGGGTTAGGATGAATGTTGCCATAAAGGAGTAGTAGCTGCTGGTGACTATGTAAGTATTTGGAAAGTTTGGAAGAAATTGGAAAAGGTTTCTTGCTTTGGAAAAACTTGATATGTGTAGTTAATGAAGTATGAGGTAGGAAGATGATGAAGTTATATTGCTGTGTGTTTCTGGGGTGTAATCATGGTGAGGAGTAGTTTGTTTTACAGTTAGTTGAGATTTAGTTAACTTTTTTTTTCATAGAAAGTGAGGGAGTAAGAAATGAGAAGAGTGTTGAGGAGTAAGAAGGAGGAGAGTAGGAGGTTATATTTAGTAATGTTTGGGTTATGCATAGCAAGTGGAGGTGTGTTCTAAGAGGTAGGTAATAGATATGAAGATAGGGGGTTAACAGGGTGGAGTTGTTTTCATAGAGGAACAGATTGAAATATTAATGAGAGGGCAGGACTTGTTAAATGTGTTAATAGAAGGAGAGGGTTATTGGTGGATAAAGTAGGGGGTTGGGTTATTGTGCTATAAGTTTAGGACCACTTGGGGTGGGTGGGAATTGGGGGAAGGGTAGGGGAGTGGAGTGAGCCCGCAGGGTCAACGGAGTGGGTAGAGCAAAGGAGAAGGAAAGCCAGAAAAAAACAATCAGTCATCTCATTTGGGATCACTCCCAGGGTCAGGTAAGCTATCCTAGAGGGAGAAGGAAATAGTAGGATGTATATGAGGTACAGCAGAGAGACTTAGAGGGAATTTAAACAGTACAGATAGGGTTAAATTATTGGGGAATCCTAAGAATTACCAGAAATACAAGGGACAAGGTTGGGAGGGCAGGAGGGTCTAAACATATATTTTACATTAAACTATTTGTAGGATATGAGAACTAAGTTAGGGATAAAGGTTCCTTTATATGTTTTGTTTTAATAGGCGTGGGAATGCAGAGGTAAGGAGAAAGCCTCAGGGAGGGAAAGGTAGCACTGCATGGGGTACTTACCAGAAATTGGATTGGATTGTTTCTCTGAGCAAGGGATTTCCAATAATGGAAGGAAAATAACAAGTCTTATACTGCCATCTAGTGGCCTTGGTTAGCAATTACTTCCCAAAATTACAAAGGTAAAAGAAAATTGGTCACGGGTGAGAAGGTAAGCCGGGGTTAAATAAGGAAGTCAGGATGGTGGCAAGCTGCTGGCAGACATGTGGCTGAGCCCTATCCTGGGACAATGTCACCAAAAAGTAGTACAATAAAGATTAATAAGTAAATAGCAGCAAGAGAAGTACATACATGCAGCAATCCTTAGGAAAGGTGCTGCATAGAGTTCTGTGATGGAACTGATATTCCACTCTAACTTGAGGAGCTTCAATGAAGGGTAGTCCGCTGGGCAGGTAGCAGCTACAGGACATGACTAAGAAACACTACAGTGGGCGAGCTGTAAAAAAAAGATTAAATTAGAATAATTAGGTTACAATGTTTATCTACAGCACATGAAAGAGCGGGTTAGTAGCTAACATATAGACTATAAAATTCAAAGGGAGACCACTACAGTAGTTCTACAGAAAGACTAAACCAGTTAAGTGTAAGAGGAGTGAGGGAAACTGTGAGATGTATTATAGTGGGGAAAAAGGCCAGGACAGAGGGAACAGCTAGAAACATAAAGCCATGTCAAGCCATCTCTCAGCTAAGTACTTAGTTTTTTGCATATAAAAGCATTTTCTTAAATTTGTTCACCTTATTTTTCATTCTAAAGTCCCTTCTTTAGTCTATAGCTAGTTTTTACCTACTTTTTAACTATCTTTTAAGTATCTTTTTCCTCAAATACCTTACGGTAATCTCATGTACCGTTGTGGGTACGGCCCTTTTCCTTTACCCTCTGTGGTAATCATTCAATACCATTGCTGGTATTTCTTTCCTTCTCTTTACTTCTCTTGTTTAAAAAAAAAAAAAGAAAAATCTTTCCTCTTTACTTTTCACTGTATTGTTGGATACTTGTATTGTATTGTATAGAAAGGTGCTTGGTGTGACATCTGAACAGAGGAAGGAGGTCAAGGAGACCTGGTGGTGTAATGAAGTACAGTAGATTATACAGAGGAAGAGACTGGTGAAGAAGAAGTGAGATTGTCAAAGAAATGGAGAAAGTACACAGGAATATAAGGAGAGGAGGTGCATGGCAAAGAGAGAGGTGGCGAAGGCTAAGGATAAGGGATATGGAGAGTTGTATGAAAGGTTGGACACTAAAGAGGGAGAAAAGGACCTGTACCGATTGGCTAGACAGAGGGACCGAGCTGGGAAAGATGTGCAGCAGGTAAGGGTAATAAAGGATAGTGATGGAAACATACTCACAAGTGAGGAGAGTGTGTTGAGCAAATGGAAAGAGTACTTTGAGGGACTGAGGAATGAAGAGAATGAGAGAGAGAAGGTTGGATGATGTGGGGATAGTGAATCAGAAAGTGAAACAGATTAGCAAGGAGGAAGTAAGGACAACTATGAAGAGAATGAAGAATGGAGAGGCTTTTGGCTCAGATGACATACCAGTGGAAGCATGGAGGTACTTAGGAGAAATGGCAGTGGAGTTTTTAACCAGATTGTTTAATGAAATATTGGAAAGTCAGAAGATGCCGGAGGAGTGGAGAAAAAGTGTTTTGGTACCTATTTTTAAGAATAAGGGTGATGTGCAGAGCTGTAATAACTACAGAGGGATAAAACCAATCAGTCACAGCTTGAAGTTATGAGAAAGAGTAGTGGAAGCTAGGTTAAGAAGGGAGGTGATGATTAGTGATCAGCAGTATGGTTTCATGCCGGGAAAGAGCAATACAGATGTGATGTTTGCTCTGAGAGTGTTGATGGGCAAATATAGAGAAGGTCAGAAGGAGTTGCATTGTGTCTTTGTGGACTTAGAGAAAGCATATGACAGGGTACCTAGAGAGGAGTTGTGGTATTGTATGAGGAAGTCGGGAGTGGCAGAGAAGTATGTAAGAGTGGTACAGGATATATACAAGGGTAGTGTGACAGTGGTGAGGTCTGCGGTGAGAGTGACGGATGTGTTTAAGGTGGAGGTGGGATTACATCAAGGATCAGCTCTGAGCCCTTTCTTATTTGCAGTAGTGATGGATACGTTGACAGACAAGATCAAACAGGAGGCCCCATGGACTATGATGTTTGCAGATGACATTGTGATCTGTAGTGAGAGCAGGGACCAGGTTCAGGAGACCCTGGAGAGGTGGAGATATGCCCTAGAGAGGAGAGGAATGAAGGTCAGCAGGACTAAGACAGAATATATGTGTGTGAATGAGAGGAAGGCTAGAGGAATGGTGAGAATACATGGAGTAGAGTTGGCAAAGGTGGATGAGTTTAAGTACTTGGGATCAACAGTTCAGAGTAATGGTGAGTGTGGAAGAGAGGTGAAGAAGAGAGTACAGGCAGGGTAGAATGAGTGGAGAAGAGTGTCTTGTGACAGATGGGTACCAGTAAGAGTGAAAGGGAAGGTCTACAAGAGGCTAGTGAGACCAGTTATGTTATATGGGTTGGAGACGGTGGCATTGGCAAAAAGGCAAGAGTCAGAGCTGGACATGGCAGAGTTAAAGATGTTAAGATTTTCACTGGACATGACAAGGATGGACAGGATTAGGAATCAGTATATTAGAGGGTCAGGTCAGGTTGGACGGTTTGGAGGCAAAGCCAGAGAGGCGAGATTGCATTGGTTTGGGCATGTGCTGAGGAGAGATGCTGGGTATATTGGGAAAAGGATGTTAATGATGGAGCTGCCAGATAAGAGGAAAAGAGGAAGGCCTAAGATAAGGTTTATGGATGTGGTGAGAGAGGACATGCAGGTGGTTGGTGTGACAGAGCAAGATGCAGAGGACAAGAAGAAATGGAAACAGATGATCTGCTGTGGCGACCCCTAATGGGAACAGCTGAAAGAAAAGAAGAAGAAGCTAGATACTTGTATTGTGATATTATGTCTGAGAATAAAGGAGCTTCAGGGTTTAAACAGGGAGACAAGTGTAGTTGCAAGATGCCTAACAGTGATACTCATGTTTCGTGTGTATATTGTTTGGGAGTTCTCCATCTTTCTGTACAGCCTCCTTGTACTATTTGCCAAGGGTTCAGTTCTCAAACCCTTAATGAAAGGAAAAACAAGTTGATTCTGAAGGGCCTCCTTAAGACACCCTTCTCAGAGGCTATTTCTGCATCGGAGGGCTCACCACCTCCCAGAAAAGAGCATAAAGAGCATAAAAAGAGACTGCATTTGGTTCCTTCTTCACTGTCTGGTGATAGCAAGCAGGATCCAAGACCTAAAATTCCAAAAATGAACTCTTCGGTTCTCGAGTCAAAACTGGCTTCTACTGCACTGTCTTCGGTACCGTTAACAACCATTGGGTCATCGGCACCTATTTCAGCACTGACAATGTCTATGGCACTGATCCTGCCTAAACTGCAAATTCTGACATCCACAACGACCATGGCACCTGTTACATCTATGGCACCGAGCTTGCCCACAGAGTCTGTTTCAAGTTTGGACATCCCTGCCATACAGGTCTCTAAACTCGAGACCTTGGTGCAGATAGACCATACTGCATGGACCTAGTACTCCCTTTCAGTGGATCCTTTTGTTGGGCAACAATTTAGCCTTTCTTAAAATGGCCAGAGTCCCTGTTGGGGATATCCACCAGATCGACCAGGAGCCTCTCGGAATTGGATGTGGTGCATCTTGTGGACCACCTGCTGACAGCCAGAGGGATTGCTACATCTTCTAAGACCCCATTCCCTTTTGGACTTGGGAATCTATCTCCACGGACTCAATCTTATTCCCCTCCTTTAACCTCTTTGCAGGCTTCAAAGTTCTCAGCACCAATGCCTTTTTTGATTCCCACACCTTTGGTGCCACTAGTGGATCTCACTGGGGCTCCCGAGTCATCCCTTTGGCCTTCGACTCATTCAGAGCCAGACCATCCTCAGGTTCAGGACTGAACTGCAGGCTCCATGGAACCTGGTATGGCTCCGGGTTTTTCTACAGTGCCGTCTGCCATGGTTCCAGGAGTCCTGTCAGTACCGAGTCCCCTTGAGGCTCCATCTTGGGAGCAGGCTCATCGGACAGGGTTGTGACCCCAGTTCTGAGGTTGTCCTTCTCGGTTCTGGGGTCCCATCCCTGTTTGGGTGGGCCAGCTTTCCAAGGGATGGAGAGGGCCCTTGCCTCTGCAGGCAAGCCTTCAGCATCAGAACTCCAGATATGTCCTTCCTCTGAGCCACAGCTGACACAAGCCACTGGTTTGAGACATCGAGCACAAGAGCCTCAGAATACCCTACTGCAGAGTGCTCCTTCTTCAGTGTCCTGTTCAGAAGGTCCCGCTGAAGAGGTACTGTGTAAGAGGATGTGCAAGAGGAAGCATGTGGACTCACCTGAGGAGTCTCTCACTGAGGACATGGACTATGATGAAGGGGAGGGGTCCCCATGGTCACCCCCTGATAATGTCTCGTTTGGAGACATCCTTGAAATACTGAAACAGAAGGGAGACTGGAAGCCCACCAATCCCTCCTCTGAGGAGTCCGTTTTCCTGCAGACTTTTTGTGCTCAACCATCTACTTCTTGGGTAGGAAGCATACATGGAAGAGTCCTGATACCATTGAACCAATCCCATGGAGGCCGGACAAAATTTTATCTCCGCCTGAAAAACATCCACACTGGTCAAAGGGTCTTCCAGTAGAAGCGATGGTGGTGGTGGTCGCTGCCACAAAAATGAACTAGCCAAGGAGGGCTAGACTGTCCACCCCCCCCCCAAACAGGTAGCCTTGGGCAGTGGACAGGTTAGGGAAGTGAGTCTTTGTGTCATTGACCTTTGCTGTTAGGTCTTTGAATTACCTGGCACACTTCACCAGGCTTTAGACAGACTTAGTCACCAAACTCTCCGAAACCTTAGCAGGAGCTGTCTCTGATGAGGTCTGCAACAGAATTGCCTCACAGCTAGCTACCCTGGTATCCATATCCAACTCCTCCATGTGTCTGATTTCCTATGCCACTGAAGGAGCAGCCAGAGCAGTGGGTTCAGGCATTGTCATGAGACGTCATGCCTGGATGCGCCTTTGTGACTTTGCAGACCCCTTTAAGTCTTCCTTTCTTAATGCTCCAGTGGAAGCTTCTTCCTTTTTTGGCCTGAAAGTGAAAGACACATTGGCCAGGTGTGAGAAGGATGGCAAGACTCTGTCTGTCATGGGCATGCATTTCTTCACCCCTCAGCATCCATACTCTAGGAACCAGAGGAGCGGAAAGATGTGGCACAAGAAATCACAGGGTCCTTTCCATGACACACGTGGTGAGTAATACTCCCTGGGGCAGAGGGGTTAACTCATCTGGAAGGCATCCCTACAGGGCAGAGGGGGTCCGCATAACCAGGGATCCAGAGATTCTTTCTCAGGACAACCCTATCAGTGCTCCTGAGGAGTGACCCAATTGCTTTCCTCTGGAAGCAGTAGGGGATATATTTCCTTGCACCATTCTGTCTGGCTAACAATAACAACAGATTTATTGGTGCAATGGATCATAACCAGAGGTTTTCACGTCCCATTCAGTCTTTACCCACCGTCATCAAGTCAAATTCCTAATGTTCCACCCAGTCAAAGGGAAACAGCAGTGCTAGAAATTCAAAAGCTGCTTCAAAAAAGAGTCCTCCAGACAGTGCCAACAAACCAGATAGGATCCAGATTCTACTTGAGATTCTTTTTAGTACCAAAAAAGTCAGGGGACTGGAGACCAATTCTGGATCTCAGCATTCTAAACAAATTCATCAAACAAGAAAAATTCTAGATGGTCACAGTTCAGTCTATCCTTCTGTTATTGGAGAAAGATGATTGGATGTGCTCAATAGATCTTCGGGATGCATATTACCACATAAAAATGGACAAATGGACAAATGCTCCAGAATATTTCTTCACTTTGGCTAGATCACTTTCAATTCCATGTGTTGCTTTTCAGACTCTCTACAGCCCCCAGAGTGTTCACCAAGTGCATGGCAGTGGTAAAAGCTCACTTGAGACTACAAGGATTATGGGTGTTTCCATATCTAGATGATTGGCTCCTCACTGCCCCCACCAAGAATCTGCTGGAGATAGCACTAAACTACTCTCTCAGACTAGCAGAATCTCTGGGAATCTCAGTAAACTAGGGAAAGTGCAACCTGATTACTTCTCAATCCTTAGAATTTTTGGAGCGATTTTCAACACAAATGTTTGCCTAGTCTCTCTTCTGGACCACAGACTACACAGGATAAGATCCCAAATCTGGGTGATGCTCTGTCAAAGCCTAGTCCCAGCTTGAACAGTCCTTCAACTCTTGGGTTCCACGGCAGTGTCAATTACCATAGTGCCCTTGGCAAGACTACACATGAGAGTTCTCTAATGGCTCCTTCTAACACAATGGCACCCCTTACAACATCTCTTGTCCTTTCAAATACAGATAACTCAGTGGTGCAAGTGGGATCTAATGTGGTGGATGAAGCTAGATGCACAACAATGGAGTCACCTCTTTTACCTACAACTGCCCAGGGCCACAGTGACTACAGACGCTTCTCTTATAGAGTGGGAGGGGCTTACCAGGGGAAGACAGTCCAAGGTACTTGGTCAGACATAGAGGCCCACCTGCATATCAATGTCTTAGAAATGAGGGCGGTGCTTCTAGCGTTGCAAGCACTTCAATCTATCCTTCCATCAGAGACAATTGATATTCAATCAGACAACATGTCAGTAGTCTTGTACATCAACAAACAAGGGGGAACCAAGTCCTACCCATTGTGTCGAGAAGCCATGAAAATTTGACAATGGGCAATAGCTTCCAACTGCTTTCTGATTGCATATTCCCAGGATTTCCAACATGATTGGAGACAAGCTGAGCAAATACATCCTACTGCCTCATGAGTTGTCCCTCAATCCTATTATGGTGGCGAAGATCTTCAGCGACTGGGGCCAGCCTTGCTGCGTCCTATTCATCTCTCCAGCAAACCACAAATGCAGCAACTACTTTGCCCTAATTCCCCATCAGGGAGAGTCCCCAGCGGATGCTCTAATTCACAATTGGCCCACGGGACTTCTGTATGCTTTCCCTCCCTTGCCCTTGATCCCCCAATTTCTAAAGAAAGCCCTTCATCTGAGACGCAGAGTAATCCTCATTGCTCCTTACTGGCCACGACATGTTTGTTTTCCCTTCCTTTGGCCTCATCTAGTAAATCACCCATGGATTCTGGACCCAACTCCAGAATTGATCTCACATCCACAAGGGTTGACTCACCCGAACACCTCCAGTCTCAAGCTGTCTTGCTTGGTTTCCCCACTTTTGGTAATTGCCAGGCAGAATAAACTTACCTCCCCAGTGCATAATATCCTTCTGGCTTCACATAAACCATCCACCAGGAAAATCTACCTCAGCAAGTGGAAGAGGTTCCTTATTTGGTCCCCACAAAGGCAATTAGACCCTTTCTCAGCTCTTGTTAGTGTGGCTTTGCATTATTTATCAAGTCTTCTTCATTCAGGAGCAGCAGCCTCAACCATTCCAGTACACTTAGCTGCTATATCAGACTTCCATAATGGCTTTCAAAACTCATCGCTAATCTCCCATCGTCTCTGCAAAACTTTCTTAAAAGGTGTCTTGCATATCAGATCACCCTTCAGGGAACCCATCAAACCTTGGAATTTAACCCTAGTACTACAATCCCTGACATGATCACCCTTTGAACCTGCTTCCACTTGCGGCCTAAAGTTCCTGTCCTGGAAATCACTATTTTTGGTAGCTGTCACATCAGCCAGACGCATTTCAGAGCTTCAGGCTTTGTGTATTAAATGCCCTTACATGTTTTTTCATAAAGACAGAGTATCACTCTGCACTCATCCTTCCTTTCTGCCCAAGGTTATTTCAGAATTGACAATTAACCAAACGAATGGCCTACCAGCCTTTTTTCCCCAACTACTCAAACAAAGGAGAATAATGTCTTCATTTGCTGGATGTACATAGACAGTTACATTTTTACCTGGACAGAACTAAGTCAGTACGTAAATCAGACCAGTTAGTTGTGTCCTATTCAGGCCCGAAATTGTGAAATCCTGTCTCAAAAGTAACCTTGTCCAAGTGGTTGAGAAACTGTATATCCTTGATTTACCAATGAAATAAAATTCCTCTACCATGCAAAGTCAGAGCACATTCCACCAGGTCAGTAGCAACTTCTGTTGCTTTTCATGCAAGGCTTCATTGAATGATATTTGTGAGGCTGCATCTTGGGCTACCCCTCATACTTTTATCACTCATTACAAATTTTATTTGGCTTCCAGGAGAAGAGCATCCTTTGGTTCAATGGTACTCAGGAACATCCTTCCATAAGGGCATCCCAAGACTAAAGGTAGCTAGGGACTCTGTCCCATCAGTAAGGAATGAATGAAGATTAACAACATCAGATAAAGAAGTTATGTTCTTACCATAACATTCCAGATGTGTTGTTCATCTTCATTCATTCATTACGCCCCACCCACCTTCCCCCTCCAGAGGCTCCTGTGGGATCGGATTGGGTCCTATGCCTACTTTAGGGTTTCTGCTCAGAAAAAGACTCTGCTTTACTTATATGGGCAAACTCAATCTGAGGTAATAGGGAGAATGGCACTGTGGGTAAAATCTTAGCTCAACATTTTTTTGGCTGGCACGAGCTTGTAACAAGGCCGACACGGTTCCGAGAACGGAACCAACACCCATCAGTAAAGAATGAATGAAGATGAACAACACAGATGAAACGTTATGGTAAGAACATAACTTCTTTTTTCATAAGTTACAACTATTTGCTCACCCAATATTTCTGATAGTGTACTCTGTAGTGAATTTTTAAAATCTGCCAACTTATTACAGTTCCAAAATGTATGTTCCCAGTTACTGGTTTCTTCTCCATCATAGGTCCAACATTTGCTATCTACCTGAGGGAAAATTCTCTGACATCCACTTGGAGTTGAAAATACCTATGCAAACACTTTTGGACTTTGTTGCAGACTTGGGAGTCATACATATGTCCTCCAATTGTTCCCTTGTAACTTGCTTTTCCAGTCTCTCTTCCCAATCTTTTCTAACCTCCTCTGATTGATTCTTAGTTATTTTGCAATGTTTTATACACCTTACTAATCATCCCCCTTTTAACAACAGCTTCTGTTCTAATTCAGCTGAAAACGCTACCAGAGCAAGTCTTACACTTAGGATTTCGCTATACCTGTCTCTTTGCCTATACTCTGGTATCAAATCCTGGTAGGGAAGGCAGTCTCTAACTTGCAGTCCAAATGTCTTCTTGGTCTTGTCACACTGTATTGCCTTCCTCTCTCTAATTATTTGCTCCCAAAACCTTGGTTCCTTTGCTAGTTTTCTCCAGTTAATTCCAATGCCATCTTATCTATTTTATGTAGTCCTATTTGCAGTTATCCCGATTGTCAAAATCTCCTTTGTCCATTCTCATTTTGGCTTAGTTCTTAGAATACTTTCAATTACTTTATGAATATAATATTCTGTATGGTTGTTATTACTCTCCGTAAGGATCTGCATCCAAAATCCCACTCTCTCATTTTTTCTTGAATTTTGTTTCACTCATGCTTCATCATCATCTCGTTCCACTTTGAATTATAACCTGCTTGTGTTTATATATGTATATATATATATATATATATATATATATATATATATATATATATATATATATATATATATATACATACATATATATATATATATATATATATATATATATATATATATATCTATATATATAAGATGAGCCTTAAGTGCGTAGCTATAAAATATCCCTTCCAATCAGGTAATCCTAAACCACCTTGTTCTATTGGAAGGATCAGCTTATCCCATTTAAATATTGCCTTCCTTCTCTCCCAGAAAAATTCCTTCAACGTTTTATTATTGTCCACAACTTTTCCTCCTGATTGACAAAAATATGCCTGAGCAGAGTATAAAACTAAAGGGACTAAAAGAATTTTCACTGCTTGTTATCTTACTATCTATATCCATAAACAAGTGCTTCCAGTTTCTCAGCTTTGTATTATCTCTTGTTTATTCACTTCTCACATACCCTTAGCTGCCATAACAGAAGCCTTCTTAATACATACTCCTAAATATTTCATCTTATTGTGTCCCCATAAGTATGGGTATTGCTGAACCAATTTATGTGTGAGTACTTGAAAGTGTCTCAAAATGTTTTACAACACTGACATGTCCTTTTCTGGATTTATCAGGTACAAAATAATATAATTTGCAAATAAAGCCAATTTTTCTTGATTACCATACCAATTATATCCTTGAATTTTTGAGTCCATTACTTTCTTTGCCTATGGCTCTAAATACAAAGCAAATAATAAAGGGGGAAGAGGATATCCCAGTCTGGTTCCACTGTTCAAACACAGCTTATCAGAAAGGATCCCTCCCATTTTAATTCTTGCCTCCAATTCTTCATATATCCTCCTAGCAATGTCTTTCAGCTTTTCCTGATTAGGAGTCGCCACAGCAGATCGCTGGTCTGCAGATTGCTTGGCAGTGGTGTTTTTACGGTGTTGAGTTGCCAGCCCAGCCTTCACAGAAGGCATACACATACACACTCGCTCCTTACCTGCATGTCTTTAAAACTCACTTGATAGCAGGGAGGACATGCAGAATCCACACAGAAGGAGCTCCAGCCGAAAATCAATCCGGAGAACCTCTTGCTGTGAGGCAACACCGCTAACCACTGCACCACCATGGCTGACATCATATATCCTGCTAAGTATCCTTATTATTCTATCAGGGAATGCAAATGCTTTCATTGCCCTAGTCATAAAATCCCAGCATACTCTGTTGTATGCTTTCTCCGCTTCAAGGCTGACTAGCAACAGTAGTATTTTCTTATATTCTGCTCCCCTCTGGGTCATCATTGTTCTTTTAATGTTGTCAAATGTCTGCCTTCCCTCCATAACACCACATTGATAACTATCTATCAATTTTGGCAACACATTTGCCCTTTTTTTGCTAGCATAGGCATAAGTACTTTATAATAATCATTGTTTAAATGTGAAAGGGGTCCATATGAAACTTGGTCTAATTGGTCTTTACCATCTTTAGGTAATATAGCCAGCACAGCTTTCTTCCAAGATGTTGGTGTTTCCCTCCTTTTAAAATACTGATAAATCTTCCAGATTTTATTCGCTTTTTCCATCCTAACTTCCAAACTTCCACAGGGACACCATGTGTTCTAAAAAGACTTTCATGCAGATTGATTATATGTCACCATTTTTATCTCATCTTCTCTTATCTTAAAAACTGTTGAGCCTCATCTCCCTATACCTTTAGCATAATTTCAGAAAATTTTCAAATTGTGGTCTTTTTTGATTTTGACATTCCTCATCTTTATACAAAATGTCATAACATTTCTGAAATATCTCAAATACTGCTACATGATCTTTGGTTATTTTTCTGTTATAGGCTCCCTACGTTTGGCGATGACCCTTTCTACTTTCTGTTGTCTAAGTCATTGTGGTAAAGGTGTTTGTGCTCTGGAGTTGTTAATAAAAAATAATTGCTAAAAACAATCTTTCTAAACTCATGCTTACTATTGAAATATTCTCTTATTTTTTTTTCATTACTCTGCAGTTGCACCTCTTCAAGGTCTGCAAAGTTCTCCTTATTCTGCAGTATTTTAATCTTTGTCAGTCCCTCTAAATAATTTGTATTACTTCTTAAACATATCTTTCTTTTTTATTTCTACTCTATTTTTAAACTCCATTTTCACTTTACCCCACTCCTAGCTGTCATTTCTAAAGAAATTTCTACCTTCTGTAGTAACTCTTGAATAAATTACACTTCTCATTCCTTAAATTCCTCTCTTTCTGTGGGTAGGTGGAAAACTGCCATTGTCCCACATAACCTTGTATTTATATTTTGTTTTTATCTGTGCATGATCTGAAATAGGTATTGGATGTGTGACAAAGCTTTCAATCAAATACGCATGCTCCCAGGGAATATAATATATTATCATGGGGAATAATATATAAATTCTGTCCAAGTTCGTACAACTAAATTCACATCTTCCATATCAAATATTTTCATAAATTTCTTCAGAAATCTGCCATCTTTTGTTATATTTCCCTTCTAGGTCCCTCTGATGGATCCTTATCAGTTGATCGAAGTTTAAAAACTTTGAAGACCATATTGCCAAGACCATATGTTCGAAGTGTTGAAACTTCGAATTAAAAATAAACAACACTAAAATAAAATAAAACAACTTACCTTCATGTTTTTGCAGGGGCAAGCCCCCCCTGCTTCCCCCACACCCCGTGCTACTTAAATATACCAACTCAGATATCGCACTACAGTGAGGAAAATGGCAAATTCCAAGTTCTGCACTGTATGGCAATCTCACTACAAAGTGTTCGAAGTTTTAGAACTTCAAACATATAGTCTCAGCATCTACTTTTATTGCCTTTTCTTCCTTTTCTGTCACTATTGGAGCCCTATTAGCAATCAGTATTATTACTCCCCTTTACCTTCCTCCCTGATATTCTGTTGAATATCCATACTGAAATCCTTCCTTTGTCAAATTCACATGCCCATTTCTTTCCAAATGTGTTTCCTGCAGCACTGCTATTTGCACACTGCTTTTCTTTATATAATTCAATAGTCTTTCCTTTTTGTCTATACCATTAAGGTAATGTATGTTCCAAGATAACATGGCTAGGTTATCCGTTATGATTTAAAAGGTATTGTTCCCACTTTATATACATGACATTTTTTAATCTGCATTTGCATTGTTTGTCTTACATGCACACACTAATGTTTGGCAGACTAATCTTTTATACAGTTATTTCTTCTCATCTCCATTTGTACCTATGCCACTTTTTTCAAGGTTTTTTGTTTTATTGAAAACCCTCAAAGAAAAAAAAAGAAATACATTTTCAGAATACCAATATCCCCAGTTAACTGGGAACCAACACACAGAACTAAGTACATTTTCAAAAAATAATCAAGTTTAACTCTCCAGATAGGAACAGCTGTCTTAAATTGACAGCTGCACCCACAGGCAAATATTTAACTACTGCTGATCAGACTAAGGGTTATTGGCAAGAACCCTTTTCTCATGCAACAAGGGAGAGGCTGGCTTGTTATACCTTTCAGATTGTATGAGTTAATAAAAAAAAACTCTTTTGGTTGAAAAATACCACAGCAACATTTAAGTTTAGCATGTTAGGAAAGTGCTGAGAAGATGGGTTAACAATTAAGGCAAACTAATGTCAGATGAAAATGGCAGGCTTATCATATCTTGGCCACCAGATGGGTAGTGGCAAAATATAACCAGAAACTGCCATGGTGGATGAGATCCAGGTGTAGTCTACCTTTTCTTCCTAAAAAAAACAGATAAGAACATTCCTAGGGTCTGCTGGGTATTGTAGGAAGTTTGTACCTCTGTGTAGCACAATTACCACCCTATTTACAGACCTTGATTGAGAAACACATCAGATATGTTTGTTTGAACACCATTCGCTGGATAGGCATTTTTGAAGCCTTGAGTAGACCCTTATACTAGCTAGTACTGATTACAGTAAAACATTTATTGTGCATGTGGATGCTTCAAACCATATTCTGGGGGCAATATTTAAACAGGATTTTACAAAGGAAGAGGAGCATCCAGTAGTATATTTCAGTCAGGAAGTTCAACCAAGGTAGGAATCCTATCTAGCTATAGTAGAAAAGGAATGTTCTGAAATAGTTTGGACTGTACAAAAGCTTCAGCCAAATCTGAAAATTTCCCATATTTACAGTTTGCTATACTTTAAAGTAGTTTCACAGGGCTAGTGGTCAAAACAGTGAGTTACTCAGAAGGAGCTTGGAATTACAGATGTAGTTGTTCTGTCAAGACAGAGGAATGGTTATTGTAATTATTGTAATTAAATGGATTCACTCCTCAATCCAAGCTATGTTTGACTGGGGTGTGTCACCATGGTATAATGGTTATGCATCGGACTACAAAGAACAGGTGCTCAAGAGATAGTACACGCCCCTTTTTTGGAAGATCAGAAACATGTGGGTTCTATTCCCCACCTCTAAGTGAGTGAATTCATTTTCATCTGACAGCACAGAGGATTAAGGGTATGTAGCATTAAAAGGCTGACTCCTTAGTTTAGTACTAGGCTAACTGCCCCATAGGACATTTTAAGCCTACCCAATTACCCCATGTGAATATTAAACCCTGCACCTTGTTTCTGTAAAGTAAATGCCTTAACCATTATGCCAACCTCACTTCAGCTTTAGTTGCTTTCCATGTGACCTTGAGCAAGTCAATTAATCAAGCAATGCTTTGGACAAATTGAGAGATTAGGCTAGGTTAGGTCAGTGATCTCTTGGACTGCCATGCCTAGTAACTATCCATGAACCTATAAAAACTCTTGTTGTCTAGAAATGGGAAAATGTGAAATGCTGTGGAAAATATATAGCTATTTTTTTCAGAGGGGCAATAACAAATGATTTATTAAAAAAACTACAATTATTTTTCTATAAAGGTGTAGTAAAAATGTAAAATATAAGTAATGTAGAAAAACTATGAGAAAAAAACTGTTCAAAATATGCAGGTGTTCTTTTCTGTAAACCTAAAATAAAATGTTAAATGTAAAGAACTTGTACAGAAACAACATGTTTTTTAACTGGGAAAGGCAGAGCTTTAAAAACACTCAAAGTAGCTAGGCTGAATCAGCTGCTTCCTTTCAATGCATTGCATAACATAGCTGATAGTGGATTAGAATGTTAAGGACAAGATATGGGGATAACACGTCATATTAACGGGTAGGGTAGGAAGCAGTTGAGAGTTCAATGTTTGGTGCTAACAACCCAAACTCATAGCCTTGAAAAGCCTTCAAAGACTGTGCCACCAAATAATTTGTAATCTCCCTACCTAACTATCCAAGCTATGTTTAAATTGAATTAACATCTCTTTTTATTATAACTGGAAGTACATTTCACCATCTGCCAGCTATACAAAGAATAAAACTACGCAAAATATTAGTCTTACAAGGTGTTTGGAAGAATAAACAGTGATAGTGCTACTTTATTGTTCAGTACATTCAGAAGACAATGTATGAAAAGTGAATATGTTGCAATATGTGTAGTACACATAAAATGATACCACAGATTCCAGGACCAGTCTTAAGTAAACTGGAGCCCATGGTGCTCTCCACCCACTGCTCCCCATTTCTGGCCTATGCACACTATCCAGACTACCTTTTTTCTTCCCTTTTCTCACAGTTTGTCTTATTATGTGTTTTTCCTGCAGTTATTCATTCATTCAATATGTACTATATATGTACTCTGAGATACATTTTACAGTTATATAAACAACCTTTCCATCCAATGACTGTCTGAACAAATGCCACAATCAAAGAAAGAAATTTAGTCTTACTTTTCATCTCTGTTTATTCCTGCATCATCTCAGCACATCTGAATGACCAAAAATACACTATAATAACTGTGGTGAAAATAATTATATTAAGCTGGATGTTTGGGGCTGCAAGACCCTCAGAAGGCATGGGAGTTCTAGATACTCTGAGGTACAGTTTACAGTTTATTTAAACAACTTTTTCATCCAATGATGGCTTGAACAAAAATCATGATTAAGTGAAGAAATTCAGTCTTGCTGATCAACTTTAGTTTTTCCTGAAACCTTAAAAAACATCCTAACTAACCAATATTAAACTGTAATAACTAAATTAAGCTGTGGGTCTAGGGGGTACTAGACACCAGAAGCCATGGGGTTATAGATGATCTGAGTAATTTTAAGAGATTTTTTACAACCTTTTGAGCCATTGATGGCCTGAACAAAAATCATACATAACAATTTAATCATACTTTTTTTTATTTCAAGAAAGAAATGCATTGAATCCAAGTCTTAATACTCAAAGTTAACAAACAAATCTCAAGAAACACAGAAGACAAATGCCTGTGATGATACATAAATAAATCATATCTGGAAATAGTACCTGCCTCCCTCTGTCACCTTAAAGAGGTAGTCAATTTCTGTGTATCCCCTTCTGTCATTAAAATGGAATAAAAATAAATGTTAAAATGGCTATAATCCTATACTTCAATTTGCTGCTGTCATATGTATATACAGCATGACCCCTCACCCCTATCCACAATAGAGAAATGCCTTCTATGTATCCGTCTAATGTCAGACTTGGACAGAACTAAAAAAACAAATTAATATATTTTGTTGTCAGAAGTATCTAAATATAATGCTTTGTTACCCTCACCCAAAAGCTATACATCTGATGTTTGCTTGTGAGGAAAATGAAAAACAAAACCAATAAATTAATATAATGTTTTGAACTTCATTTTAAACAGTGCATTGCTCTTGTACAAGTTTAGTGACCCTCTGTGCACCCCTCTGAAATTTATGAAGAAAATAAAAATAATGGCCACAATGTCCCTGGCCCAACACAAGATAGTGACCTCTGAGGCTTGGGATGAAAGTTGAAAAAATAATGGCATTATCCCCCAACTCCCTGCACAAGCAACAGTAACCTGTTGTGTACACCTCTGAGTAGGGTTGGTTTTAGACTAGGTGGGGTTCAGTGAAGAGGCCACTTCTAAGTTTTTGTTAAAATCCACTTATACAGCCTTGGTGTGCTGGGGCCACTAGACTCCAGAAGTTCTGAAGATCTGTGATACATTTAATCCCTATTTTTGAGAAATGACTGTAAACCGAGAAAGTGTCAAGAGGGTAAGTTACTTTCATCCAGACAACCCCTGCCAAGCAGTTTTAGCCATGTCTATGTACAACTGGATTGTGATAAGATGTTGGCCATCTGATGCATTTCACCTCTGTTCCAAACAGTTGCCATGCATTAAAATATTCTAAGTTGCTTCAGACAATCACACTAGTCCTACACAGCCAGAATAATAAGCAAACAACAGCAGGCAGCTAGACATTTTCCTCCACAGATAGACCCACCAATTATACATATTTGTTCTATGCATATCAGGTGTCAAGTTAAGTAGTTCATTTTACAACTCACTAATGTACTCTAGTCCTGCAAAGCCAGATAGTAAAACTGAGTAAATGACAAGAGCTTGAGTTGCTTTCATGCAGCCATCCCCAACCCCATAGCTCTTAATATCTTACCTTCAGAAAGAATCTGGGACAAATCCAAAAATAATCAGGGAAACTTTGTTAGTACTGTTAATGTGAGGATTAGACAGAATAAGAGAATGTAAAATAGCATGCATTTTCTGAAGTAAAAGAAGTATATAACTGTAATTATTATTAGCTGTAGTCAACCATGCTTTCTCCACAAATTACTAGTTTTACTAGGGATTAGGAGGGACAGAGCAACATTTTCAGGGACAGTGGAGAGGTATGCTCAACCCTCGCCCAGCAGTTCAGCCATGAGGTCTGGTGGACACGGACAACTTGTCACACATTAAAGTATTCCAAGTTACTCCACATAAATCACAAATCCATAAATATTATAGAAAATATCTGGTTGGTCAATTACAGCATAATAATAATAATAATAATAATAATAATAATAATAATAATAATAATAATAATAATAATAATGCTTACCTCACTGATGCTTCTTTTCACATGTGCCATTCCTCTCAGCTGTCCAGAATTCTGCAGAATGTCCTGACTTCAAAGATACAGGAAATATTTAAAGCCAGACACTGAAGTTCTATAGTTCTTATTAAAGAATGCACCATATTGATGCAAATGCTCAGTCCTGCAATTGCCATGGCTTTGTGCCTTTCATGTGCATTTTGTGAGGTATCTTCTCCCTGACCTCATAATGTTCAAGTCTAATGTAACATTGCTTGGCTTAGGGGAGCACCTGCCCCTGGTGCCCATCACACTGTGGGTGTAGAAGAGTTTTGTTTAAACAGGGTATGGCATTTTATTTGTTTATTTTGTAGAGCAAAGAAACAATGTATTTCTTTTCTATAAAAATATATATAAATAAATTGGAAAGAATGTCCCTCCAAGCATAGCACCTTAGACGGATACCTATTTGCCCTATGTGTAAGGTTGGCTTTGACAGAGTCATGAGGAAGATGCTTAATGTTATTGCCTGACATTCAGTTTAAAGGCAGATTTAGGGGATATTGTGTGATTATTACTGGAAGCCTGGAAGATGGATGGAATATAAATATTACACCCTACTGGAGAACAATAGGGCATTAACGTACAATGAGACACCTAGAAAAAGTCCATAACTGCATGTCAGCAAATTAAGTCACCACGAAGCATGGAGAAAAAAAATGACCCCCCCATATTGTTTTCACTCATTAAATGTGGACATTTAGCTAGTGGAAATTAAAAAAGATAAAATAAATAAAACTGGAGAAAAAAGAAAAAAGTACCTGCAGTATTTGGGACAAGGAGCTGCAGCTTTACTTTTGTTCTCTCTATCCTCAGTACTTAAATAAGCGCACTTAGCAGGTATAGGAAATAGTTAACTGCATTAGAGGAATGTGTGCATGTGTGTGTTGTGTTGTGTGTGTGTGTGTGTGTGTGTGTGTGTGTGTGTGTGTGTGTGTGTGTGTGTGTGTGTGTGTGTGCGTGTATGAGAGAGAGAGTATGTATGAACTTCTTTGATCAAGAATTCTAGACAGTTGTTATCATAAATTTAGCAGAAAAGCATACAGTTTTTAATGGAGATAGCAGAAACATGAGGCAAAATAACTGAAATTCTGCAAAATCACAGACAGTTGACAGGTATGTTGGGGAGGAGCTACATTGCTTTGTATTGTAGGTAATCTTTTCATATTTTGATCTCTAAGAGACTTGAGGTGTACACAGTTAAAAAAATGGATGCAGTTGTTGGCTACTTCTGTATGTGTGTGTGTGTGTGTGTGTGTGTGTGTGTGTGTGTGTGTGTGTGTGTGAGAGAGAGAGAGAGAGAGAAAGAGAGTCTGCATGTGAGTTTGGACATGTATCTGAGTTTCTGCATATGTGTGATAAACTGTCTACCTCTGTATTTGTTAGTGTGTGTGTGTATATATATATATATATATATATATATATATATATATATATATATATTTGAAACTGATTTTGTTTGGGTATATCATACATATCATAGAGCACCTAGGAAATATTAGATGGAGGAAGTACTTACATCAAAAATAACAAATGCAAACCAACTTAAAAGTGCAGTAATGCTCTCTAGGGTGGGCATTATAGGGAAATAATACACTTTCCAGGGGTGAAGAGGCCCTCTGTCTTTCCCCAATAACATCCACCCTGTTGCACATTATTGCTTGCTTGCTTATTGCACAGTGTAGATATCTTACCAAAAATACAAAGTTTGCTTGTATTGTGTACCTGAAATAAAGAGAAAGTGAAGCAGTGTTGCCCATGAGCTGGATAGTACCAAGTAAGTAGTCAGTTTATTGATAGGGATTCCAGTAATGGTGGCTCTTAGTGATAGTGACAATGTCTGTAGTGTGGATTTTAGTGTAGCAATGCTACTTTTGCTGTGGGTCATGTAGCTGATCCATACCATGGTAATTCAGTCTTCTCTTCTAGGAGAACAAATAGTGAACATGAATCTGAAGTAGGATATTGGTCAGAGGGCAGGCCTCCGCAATATGGAGGTGACCTCTGTGTTGGGAATCATGAATGGCTAATGATGTTGACAACATATATATGGCCATGCATGTAATGCTTACTGGATGTAGTGTTTCTGTGCAATGCCGTTTGTTCGCATTAAACATATCTTTCAACCTGTTAATGGAAGAATTTTGGACAAATCCCAAAATAAATGGCAAAGGCCACAAAACAGGGTCAGATTCTAACCTTTGCTCTTACTCACCTTGAAATCTGCTAGTATAACAGCTTTTGCATTAACATGCTCTTTTATAAGCTATGAATTCTGTAAGTAAAATGCCTGTCATTATTTCCCAACTGTAATAATCAAAGATTTGCCAGAAAATTAAATTGTATGGGAAACACGCAGAGCAGTGAGGCAAAAATCTGGGCAGACAGCAAACATAGACAGTTGAAAGATGTGGCAGTAAAACAAATGTTTGGCAATCATACAGTTTGTCATTTCTTGTAAATTTGTCCTAAATGTGCATAAGTATGCAGCCAGTGGAACTACAGGGGTGTTAAATTAGCAAAGGTTATTTTCTGGATAAACTTAATTGAATAAAGTAGATGTAAATAAACATGGATGCTGCTTAAAAATGGATACACTATTTTAAAGTGTAGTACCTTTTTCAAAACGAGGGTTCTTGATATACTTGGCAATGTGATGCTCATGACATTTAAATTGTGCCCTACGTCCATGAATTTCAGTTATAATATTTGCTGTGTGCTTTGTATAGTGTCTGCATAAGGTAGGTATGATGCTATGCTGTGATCCTATTTCCCATAGAAGGATCCCATTGCATAAAAACTGGTCTGCTTGACCTGTGTGACAATAGCTCAGATTTCTTTGTGTGGAAGGCATAAAGACAGCACATGGTTATCAGTTACAACGGTCGACAAAGAAAAGAAGAAATAAAAACATTTTATAGGAAAGGTATAAAATGCACTGAGGTAGCTGCACAGTACAGTTTTTTTTTCATTACTTCCGAAATGTCTGGCAATGAGGATAAGCTTCCTGACTTTCCCTCTTGCTTTTGTTGTGGGCATCATATAATTTATTGATCATCTGTTAAATTGCTGATGAATACAGTCAGTAATGCCACACATTGCATTTTCATTCTTGCTACTCTTCAGCATGAATATGCAAGACTTGTTTCATTTTACTTTTTAAAGCAGGTTTTATGACTAGCTGTATGCCTTCTCAGTGTGTGTTTGTGTGTGTATGTGTGTCTGTATAGGCATTTGGATTAATACAATAAAGATTCCATTTTATTTGTGCAAAAAAAAAAATACAGAAAGCTTTCTACAGCTGAACACAAAAATGCTTTTTAACAGATTGAGGCCAGTCATTTCATCCATGAACAGCCACTATACCCATTGTCTACCTAAAGTATATGGTTTGACCCTGCCATGACAACAAATAATTGTATATTATACAATGCCATCTCCGAAAAGATGAGAAACGTGCACGCTGATTGGCCAGTCCAACCAGCATGCACATTGTAAATTCAAAGTAAACCTAAGTAAGAAGTCCTGCCGCTAAGGAATCAGGCAGCCGCGACTTCAAATAAACTATACTGTATTTTTTCGTTATTGGGACAAAACTTTAAACGAGGTAGCTGGTGCTCAAATCATCGCACACCTACTGAATTTGTGGATTATAGCACTTAAAAAAACGCTTCAGGACTAACAGCTGTGCGATGATTCTGAACGCCAGCTACCGCATTTTAAGTGTTGGCCCTATAACTGAAAATTTGTGTCTGAAGCATCATGGTCCCTAAAGTTGTAAAGTCCAGTTAGGATATATTGTGGATGTGGCCTGAGGAAATTTCCTATGATCTCAGTTTTTGCTTTCATCCAATACTTTGAAGTAAGTAAATCAGTGGCTTAGGGCCATTCCTAAATATGGACAATCTGCAGCAAATAGCCTGTACCCAACTTTTTAAGAACACATTGTACCTTTATTAGCATTGCCAATACTCACATATTCAGTGCTGTCATTATATACGTTTTCTTCTTGATCTGTGGTAAATTAGGACAGTAATTCCTCTCCCCAAAAATGTATCAGACATAAGATCAACTAATTCTACAAGCATCATAACAAGTTTGCTTCTTCATTCAAAATTAATGAACAGGTTGTAACCTCTTAGCTTATATAGGTTCATAGGTTCATAGGTTTATACTAGGCTATCTGCCCTAAGGCATTTATAAGCCTAGCCCAAAGTTTTGTGGCTTACGCCACCCCTTATATGAAAAAATACTGTGCCCATTAGTTTGTTGTGCCTCTGTCCAGCAGTGACACAGAGATGATTCCCGGGGTAAACCTACGATCTCCCATCCACAGGTCAAGATTTCTCTTGAACAGAGCCAGCGAGGTGCTCTGCCTCACATGGACCGGGATTTTATTCCACAGCATAGGGAGTCTCTGAGTGATAAATCTATCCCTCCAGCACATCCTATTTATATCCGTGCTAAGGTTTAAGTTGCTTGCTCTAGTGGTTTTGGTGGATTTGGATTTTTGAGGTGGAGCATGTCCATTAATTCCGGGTTGGACATGGCCTTGTATGTCAGGCACATCACCTCTGAGCAGACGGTATGCGACTGAATAGAGCTGGAGTTTCTTCAATCTGGCAGCATATGACAGATTTTGGAGTCCCTTTATCCTTTTGGTGAGGAACTTTTGGGGTCTCTCCAATTGCTGCAGATGTCGGGTGAGATACATCCCGAATGGGGCATTGTACTCGATCATTGGTCTGATAAGTGAAGAGTACAGGGGAACAATGACCTCACTAGATCTGGATGTGAATCCCTTCATGATCAGGTGGGCAATGTAGAAGGTCTTTCTAACCACTTTAGCAACGTGAGTGTCAAAAGAAAGGCCACTGTCAACCTGGGTCCCCAGGTCCCTGATAACCTCTTCTGTGCTTAGTGGATTGCCACCTATATGGTAGCTTGGGGTTACCTTGTTTTTCCCGAAGGGTATAACTATACATTTTTGGTGTTTAACTTCAGGCCATGGCTCTGGCACCAGCTATCTGTTTCCATGAGTCCCTTCTGAAGGATATCCATGTCCGATGCACTTTCCACTATGGCACCCAGTTTGCAGTCGTCTGCAAACTTTGTCAGCCAAAGTCCTCCCATGTTGGCCTGTACTTCTGAGAAGTAGATGCCGAACAATAGGGGGCCAAGGACCGAGCCCTGTGGGACACCACCTGTGACCGGCTTGGAGTCTGACATAGCACCAGCAACTCTAACCCTGTGGGTTCTGTCCTTAAGCCAGTTTGCAACCCATCTTGTGACATATGGGTTTACATTTAAGCTGGTAAGTTTTTCTACAATACCCGAGTGGGGTATTGTGTCAAAAGCCTTTGCAAGGTCAAAGTAGGCTGTATGGACTGCCTTTCCCTCATCAGTGGCCTTGGTGACTGTTTCGAAGAAGTCAACCAAGTTCAAAAGGCATGATCTGCCCTTGACGAAGCCAAACTGGGTCGGGTCCAATGTCTGCAAGTCCCCTATATCTTTGTTTATGAGCTCCATTATGATCCTCTCCAGAGCTTTGCAGACTAGACTTGTTAAGCTTATGGGGTGGTAATTACCAGGGTCCGTAGAGGCACCGCCTTTGTGGAGTGGGCCCACAGTTGCCGTACGCCACTCCTTGGGCACGTATCCTGTGGTAAGGCTGAGATTAAACAGCTGCCTTATGTGCGGGTTTAATTCCTCATTTAGCTTGTGTAGCACACAGCCGGGGACACCATCTGGATCCATTGATGCTGTGTTTTTAGCTTTAGAGAGAGCAGCTTTCACCTGCGTATTTGAGATGTCTGGGAGGCTACACTCCGCTGGGATAGTTATCTCTCCTTTAGGGGGGGAGAGGGGGGTGAAGTTTGCACTGAACCTGTCTGCCAGTATGTTGGCAATGTCTGTGGGTTCAGTAATTTTTGTATCATTTTGGACTAATTCTGAGCATATCTGGGAGTTTCCACCCAGGTTCCTAACATAGCTGAAAAAGGCCTTATGATTGTCCTTTGAATCCATGGCAATTTTTCTCTCAAAATTGGCCTTAGTTGATTTTATGAGTGCTCATATT